>NC_135804.1:81426857-81578241 GCF_964213995.1 Mustelus asterias | reverse complement strand
CAGATAGTATAGGCTGTAGGCGATGATGCAGTTGTAGTAAATGCCCACAAATGTTGACACGAGGACCATGGTGATGCCCACACCTTTAAATGGATTGAAGGAGAACGTTGGGTTAGAATATTCCAACCACTGTCAGAGGGGTGAGCTTTCCCCCCTCACTTATATCATGTTCTTAACTAAAAGCTTCCCAAACATTTTTCCCGGGGTAACCATTTTGATGAGCCAGACTTTGCATGACGTGAGAGGGGACATTTGTGTCAAGGAGAGTCGTTGGGCAGGGCTGGGCTGGGGGTAAGGGTGTAGGGGTTTGTATGGGACCTCAATGGTTAAGCGTGATATGAAGTGTTTAAGCTGCATTTTTTGGCAGCAGCATCCAATCCTGAAAGATCTATCGATTAGAACACGTTCAGCATTAAACAAAAACACAAACCATTAAAGGGACTTTGCAGCTGTCCAGGTCACTCTGAGCTCCACAACAGTTTTGCTGCTTCAGACTTCACGGCCCCACCCTGGATCATGGCCCACAGTTTTGGAAGCTCTTTCTTAACTGGTTTGTGGAATCACAGTTTAAAAGTGCTGGCAGCCTCTTGCCCCCCCCCCCCCCTCCCCCTCCCCCCTCCCTGAGTCAAGTGGGCATTGTTTACGAGTGCATCACATAGTAAATGCCAGCAAGCTAATCAAACAGGAGGCAGGCAGGCAGTCTCTCCTGCTGTAGCTGGGACGGTGGATTGGAGTTTCCTGGTCACATGATCAGAAGCGTGCTTCAAATGATGACAACCCATTGGCTCTCATTGTTTTGGCCCCCAGCATTTTACTGCATGACGACCAAAATCCTTCTTCTCCTGGGTACACAATAGTACAAGCTCAAAATTTCTCCAGCATCATTTTTCCCCAAGTTACTAGCTTTGATTGCTGGTTAGGCATCCCACACCTGAAGGTTACGTGGTGAATGTTCTCCCCATTTCTTGAATTTTACAGTTGGTTCCTACAACTAGATTTTCACAAAATAAGTGGCCTTATAACTGATTGACTGCTGGCATCAGGCAATCCGTGACCAGCAGAAATATAGTTATGGTACCCATTAACTTTCAATTGCTGTCCACCTGAACACTGTCAAAATCAATAATGGAAAGACAGGCAGAAAGTTGGGTCTAATATCTGGCTACACTTGAACTGAGGGAAGAAAACATTTTTCCTGCTGTGTCTGTCTCTTTACTGTCTGTACCTGCATTTACAAAATGTACAACAGACCAGATTGTAAATCTAGTATAAAGGGGCTAACAGCTAGGATATAGAGGATGAAGTACCACTGACACCAGCCAGTCATGTATTAGACACTCTCTCTCTCTCTCAAGTGAGGGGGGGTGTGGGCACCTTCAATTCACTGGAGCTGGACCTTGGGGACGAGCATTGCTGCCTGGATCTTGCCTGACCTGAATTGGAAAGTCAAGCAAGACAGGCTCAGAAGAAAATTGACATCAGTAATTTGGCAGGGAGTGGCAATCCAACACTGATTGTCACGGCGAGGAAATTATGGCCCATGTTGCTGTTAGAATGTAGGACAGTATATCTGGGGGGAGGTGTAATCCGCCCGAAGGGTTAATAGATGGGATATGTATGACATAGATGATGAGGTACTACTGGCATCAGTCAGTTACATTTTAGAGCCTATAGAGAGAGAGGTTGGTATGGAAACATAAATGGTATAAATGAAAATGTGGGGGAATGTTAAGCAAGTCTGCAGACAACACCATGATTGGTAGGTGGTTAATAGTGAAGAAAATGGTTGTAAATTACAGAAAGATATAGATGGGTTGGCCAGATGGGCATTTAACCCTGATAAGTGTGAGGTACTTTGGAAGAAGAAACAAGATGAGGGATATTTAATGAATGGCAGGGCACTGGGTAGCTCAGAGGAACCTTGGGGTAATTATTTACAGATCCCTGAAGGTGGCAGAGCAGGTGAATAGGATAGTTAAGAAGGGCATATGGAACACTTGATTTCATCAGTCATGGCATAGAGCACAAGAGCAAGGAAGTAATGTTGAAGTGATACAGAGCATTGGTTAGGCCACAGTTGGAGTCCTGTGTGCAGTTTTGGTCACCTGTGATAGGGGTACAGACGGAATTCACCAGGATGTTCCTGGGATGGAGAATTTAAAGTTTATTGGATAGGCTTGGATTGTTTTGTTTAGAACAGAGGAGGCTGAGGGGGGACATGATTAGGTGTAAAAGATTATGAGGGGTTTGGGCAGGGTGAATAGGAAGCAGCTGTTCCCTTGCTTGAGGGGTCAATCACGAGGGGGCCTAGTTTTAGGCTAAGGGACAGGGGATTCAGAGGGGATTGGAGAAAATCTTTTTCACTCAGAGGGTGGTGGGAATCTGGAATGCACAGCCTGGGAAGGTAGTGGAGGCAAGAAACCTTACAACCTTTAAAAATACTTGGATGAGCACTTGAAATGTCATAACATTCAAGGATTTGGGACAAGTGCTGGAAAATGGGATTAGCGTGCCTTCGCTAGCAGTTGTCAGTGCAGATTCAATGGGCCTTTTCTGCACTGTACAACTCTATGAAACCAGAGCACCTGGAGGAAACCCAGGCAGACACAGGGAGAAAGTGCAAATTCCACACAGACGGTCACCCAAGGCTGGAATTGAACCCAGCTCCTTGGAGCTGTGAGGCAGCAATGTTAACCATTCTGCTGCCATGCTGGGACCAGCAATTCCACGCTTTAACTCAATGAGATTTAAGGATTGAGAATGGAACAACTGATGGGAAAGGAAATAAGATGAACTGAAGTCAAATTAGGTAGAGGAAGAGAAATAAAATGAGGGAATAAAATGGAGAGAAGGAAAATTAAGATGGAAAGGAAAAGGAAGAAAGAACAAAAATGTTATATTTTAAAAACAACTCAGAACGATTTACTAGTTGCAGGAATGAGATTCTGCAGTGTTAAATGTTACTTGGCTGGGTGGAGAGGTTGAGTGGACAAAATATCCTCTTTAAAGGGGTAAATAACTTTCTATGGCCATTTTAGTGGATAATTAGTTTACAAATGCAGCAATCTCACTAAACTCACAGCCTGCTGAGGAGAGCAAGACATTGGCTGCTGCAACTCATGATGATTTGTAACACAGGGGGTTTTTCTTCCTCACTGAAAACTGCTGAATGATTTCCACGTAAATAAGCCCCTGAACAATTAAAGCTGCTGGTACTTTGCCAGCAAGTTCTGGGTCAATATGCCTTAAGCACCATTATTCATTTAAACTGTTGCTGAGCTTGTGTTGTTAAATAAACATTAACCTTGTAGGATTGGCACAGCTTTCCACACTGCAACAGGTCCACGACTGGCAAACTGCCCAAAAGAGCATTCGAGGAAAAACAGAGGCATCCCTGCGAATATCAACATGACCACATAGGGAATGAGAAACGCACCTAGAAAATACAGCAAAGGAAATTGAATGAGAATGTTTCCCTTTTGGACTGGCGAGATTTGTTTGTGTATGTTCAGTGTGGAGACTCAGAAATCCATTTAACTCTGTTCATCTTTGATTGCATCATAGAATATTTCTTTCTTTTCTTCTTCTCCCTGCCCCCCACCCCTTCCACAATATAAAGAGGGGTCAGAATTCTCCGCCCTCCCCCGCGGCTGAGATTCTCTGGTCCTGCTGCAGGGAATGAAGTTTTGGCTAAGCGCCAAATTCTCCATTCTCACTGGCAGCAGGAGCCGGGTGAACAAGATTGGAGAATTTGGCATCATGGTGGCATAATGACTAGTACTGCTGCTTCTCAGCTCCAGGGTCTCGGGTTCATTTCTGACCTCGGGTCACTGTCTGTGTGGGGTTTGCACATTCTCCTTATGCCTGCGTGGGTTTACTCCAGGTGCTGCGGTTTCCTCCCACAGTCCAAAGATGTGTGGGTTAGGTGGCTTGGCCATGGTAAATTGCCCCTTATGTCAGGGGGACTAGCTAGGGTACATGTATGGGGTTATGGCAATAGGGCCAGGGTGGGATTGTGGTCGGTGCAGACTTGATGAGCTGAATGGCCTCCTTCTGCACTTCAGGATCCTATGGCTTTAAGGGAATCACCCAGAAGCAAAAAACAATAACATTTGGAAATGGTACTGGTTGGTACATGTTAAAATGGAACTGCAGTTTGTACCAGTACCAGTCTTTATTGAGTTTTATTGGTTTTTCCTTCTCTGTAACCTGGAAGCAGAATAGAGTGAGGGCTTTCCAACAGGAGTTTTTCACATGCTGCAGATTTTACAGCCTTTCCTGCCAGCGGAATCTTCCAGTCCCACCAAAGACAAATGGACTCAACAGCCCAACCATCACTATGCCAAAGCCACAAAATTCCACCCATGGATTTGACACTGGGCGCAGTATGAAGGTCATGCCCACAGCTTATCTAGATAGCCACATGAACGGAGTGGGAATGGAGGGATACAAAAGAATGGTCTAGTTTGGACCAGGGAGCGGCATGGGCTTGGAGGGCCGAAGGGCCTGTTCCTGTGCTGTATTGTTCTTTGTTTGTCCTTTATCTGACTTCAAACAGGTGCCAGCTAGTACAAGTTAGAAAGAAAAAAAATCCAAATGCAGAGTATCCTGAAAGGCAAAGAAAAAAGACAATTTAAACAGCAACACAGGTTCCCAAACATTAACTGAAAATTAAAAGCATAGCTAAATCTGAATTTAATTGAAAAGAAGATTAATTTGCGATAGGTACAAACCTCCTCGAGTTTAAATTGACAAAGCTTCTATTATTATACTTGGAATTCCTCCAGCTGGGATTTGATCCAATGTCCACAGAGGACAATGCCTCAGGAAGAGACTTTGACTTACCTTCTTAATGAAATGACCAGGCAGCTAATCGGATTTTCTGTTTTACAATTTGAATTGTTTTTTTCTCCCCAATGTCATCATGATGATTCATCAAAATCACTGACCAGAAGATCCCATCACAGGCCAAAGATTTCTGTAACTTTAAACTTTTTTAACGTTTACTCAAAGATGTCTTTAAGAAGTGGAACAAAAGAAAACAACAGGAGAGGGCCTTCAGCGCTGCTGCAAGAACTGCACTCTGCTGACTCCATCTTAGTATGTACTTCCTATTACTTCCCCTATGTTACCCTTCCACGAACTCCATGGGAAAATGTTTGCCAGTTACCCATAACTTAGATAAAAACAGAAAACGTGGAACTCAATACTGTAAAAGGACACTTAGACCCGAAATGTTGGGGGCAGTTCTCCCATTGTGACCCTCAAATTTTCTGGCGGGTCCGGTCTGGAGAATTGCGTGTCAGCCATTTTGCGGGATTCGTGCATGCATTCCCGATGCATAAGCGTCTCCCAGAGCCAGGGAATAGTCGCAGTCGGGACCACGCTGTAAACAGGCGGGAAGAGAAGTAAGTCATTTAAATCTGTTTTTAATGTATTTTAAATCTATTTTACGTGCCGGACCCGATAGCATCTCCTACCCCGCCCGGAGTACTTCACTCCGGCGGGGTTTACAGTAGCTCCCCACATTCAGGGAACTAGCGGGAGACCCTGCCAGAGTGAAGGGATGGGCAATCGGAGCCCCCCGGGGGGGGTCAGGTGGCGGGGGGGTGGTGCCCCCTGGTAGTGCCAGCCTGTGCCCCCTGGCACTGACCAAGGGGCAAAGAGCCTATATCCAGGGGGCACCTTGGCACTGCCCACTGGGCAACGGGCAGTGCCAACGGGGCAGGATCTATTGTGGGGAGGCCTGGGGCAATGGGTGGAGTTGGAGGGTCCCGCTGCCACTCTGCATGGGGATTGGTCTGTGCTGGAGGGAGGCCAGCAATCGGGGGGGGGGGGGGGTTGGGGGGGTGGTGGTCTGCCGGGGTGATCTGCCTCCCATCCGGGGGTGCCTGACCTAGGGATATCGTGGGGGGTGAGGGGGGTGGGGAGATTGTCCAGCGATCGAGCTGGCCAGCAAACAGGGAGACCGACAGATCGGCACCACTGCACATGCACAGAGTTCCAGAGTGGTCAGACTCTGGCGCAAATAGGGTCTGCCCCACCGCCCCCCCAGGTTTTTAATGATATTCACAATTGTGACCTCTGCATTGCACAGAGTGGGGAGATTCGGGTCTGAAGTTGTACAGAAAAAACAGTCGTGATCTAGACCAGTTATCTCACCAATTCAGCACTTTTTGGAGAATCTCCCCGTTAACTTTTTCTCTCTCCATAGATGCAGTCACACCTGGTGAATTTATCCAGCATTTTCTGTTTTTACTTCAGTTTTCCAGCATCCAAAGTAATTTGCTTTTAATCCATAACTTATCCAGCACAATAACAATGTCTGATATTTATTCATCAAGGCTTTGAAAAGCCTTCAAAGCATAACCTTGCTAGGCCATGTTAATGTTTTCATAAAAACTGAACTGATTGCATAATTCCATTGCTGCAGAGTTAAGTTGAAAGTGAAGCTCCACATTGGATGTAGAGTTTCACATTTAAAGAAGGCGATGATTTGGATGTGTCACGGCAACAAGCAGTGACAGGAGTGAATTATCCAGAGGAATTTTGTAACCAGCACTATTGATTCAGAAGCCACAAGCAGACACCACAATGGGGTAAGAGGCAAGGATGGCAAGGCAACACAATAAGAAACACAGATCATGGCAGGTTTTATGAAAACAGAGTCAGCTATCTGCCCATGATGGGCAGAGATTGAAGAAGAAAACTCAAACTCATAAGGGGCGACTATGACAAAATATTCCTCCTGACACATGAAAGCCTGCACAGCAATGAACCAAGTGGTATGCACCAAGGATGGCACGGAAAGTCAGAGTATTTATGCCAAATGAAATATTGCCAATTCAAGTTAGCCACAAGTATTTTTTCAGGTTCAGTGATGTCAGGTTCTCCTCTACATTGTCTGAACAGTTTATTATGTAGGCATTGATTCACACTGCCCAGTATTTACATTTACAATGTTCATGAGCAGCAACATTGCCGTTGTGTGATTTCAATGTTATGTTTGTATCTTTTAACCTATAAGCTTCAATTTCTTCAAAACTGAACGCAAACACTTGCTGAGATGAAATTTGAAACACTGTTATTTAGTTTTATTACACAATGAGTGAACACATAGAGCAATCGTCAATGATCAGCTTCACTTAGGTCAATCAGTACAACATATCTTTGCACCGTGATTCAAAATTTACACACCACATTTCTCCAAATCGCTGTGTAATCTTATTTGATTTAGCCTCTGGTTAAACTGGCTTAAACTCTGCCTAAAGCCTAGATCACTTTGAATCCATTCCGTTTGAAAAAGTCTCTTTCTTTTTATCTTAATCAGTACAAAGGATTTTCCAGTGCAATTCTTCCATAATCAATACAGGTTAATGATTGGTTTATTTCTTTTATTCATCAAAGGAATCAGTCAGCATATGAAGCCATTTTATTTTTAAAAATCTCACGAGAACATAGTTTGCCTGAAGTAATAATTTGATTACTCTTCAACAAGCGTTTAAACATTTGGGCAACCAATGTTTTATTTTCTGCTCAATTAAATAATGAACTGATTGCAGCCTATATTAAATGTAATTTTCCCATTGCTACCAATGGAGCACACTTCAAACCTGAGCACACTTTCAAGTTCATTAGCATTTCAGTAACAATGATTAAGAAAAAATAATTTTTTGATACATCATGTTATTGAAAGTTCAGTATTAGAACCATAGAATCCCTACATGCACAAGGAGGCCACTTAGCCCATTGAGTCTGCACTGATTCCCCAAAAGAACATCCTGCTCAGGCCTTTACCCTATCCCTGTAACCCCACATTTTTACCATGGCCAATCCACCGAACCTGCACTGTGGGAGGAAACCAGAGAACCCGGATGAAACCCACGCAGACACGGGGAAAACATGCAAGCTCCACACAGACAGGCACCCAAGGGCACAATCAAACTTGGGACCATTGTGCTGTGAGGTAGCAGTGCACCACTGTGCCACCGTGATGCCACGCCCGTCCCCCCCCCCCCCTCGATTATTAACCGACACTCAACTGCGCAAGAAGCTGAACACTGTGATTGATGGAATCAGAATACGTTCTTGCAGAAAATATCTCTGTTTTGTGTGAAGGGCAACAAGCAATGCCAATACAAAGTGCCAACAAATTTGCACATTACACAGTCTGGTCTTTCACTTCAGTGCAGTGCTAATTGAGAGCTGTACCATCGGACTTGTCTTTTGGGTGAGGTGTTAAACAGAACCTCTGTCCACCCTCCGACATAAAAGACTCAATGGCAGTGAAGTACTGCTGGATACCTTGCCAATATTTGCCCTTCAACTGTTATCACTAAAAGAGGTGATTTCAAAGGTTAGCGTGGCAGACAGACTGTGGAGTTGAGACCACAAACAGATCAGCCATGATCTCATTGGATGGTAGAACAAGCTCGAGGGGCTGAATGGTCTAATTCTGCTCCGTTTGTATGTAAATTAGCTACTTTTCTTTATCCCATTTCTGTTCTTTTTGGGAGCTTGCTGTGCACAAATTGATTTCTGTCTTTTCCTGCAACAGTAACTGATCGACTCTGAAATGTTTTGAGATGTCCTGAGGTAGTGAAAGGTGTCAAGTCTTTTTCATTAAATGTAAGTGCTTTTATGCCGAGAAGTGAAAATTTACTTTTACAACAACAACTTGCAATTATATTGTTGCTTTAACAAAATAAAACATCCCAAGATAATAATTTCACCTTGCTTTGGAGTCAATTTTAATCTTGATTTCCACTCTAAAGTTATTGACGCATTGAAATACTGCGGCAAAATATTTGCAATGCAAGCCACCTTTGTGTACGACCACAAGTATTTTCAAATTCCAACTGTGATTAAGAGACTCCCACTCTGCAGAGAGTACTTCTAATTGGTATGCTGCCTTTTCCTCTTTAGCTCAACTCATTGTTCAATTTAATTGGGAAAGGTCACTACCTCAAACGATTCAAAGTTAGTAAAAAGTAATAAATCAGTGAGTGTCAGCTCAGTTCAAAGGAACAATTGCAATATTTCTTTGAATTAATGAGTTTCCCTTTGTCTCCCAGCTAAATTGGCCTCACCCACTCACTCTGCTAAAGTCAGCAAGAGAATTCATGATCACTGAGCATTTTACTGCTCCACGATTAATCAACCCTGACATGAACGGTTTTCAACACTACATTTACCCAATGATCCCTTGATATTTTGGTGCTTTTACGTTCGTCTGTCAAGTATTCACTTTATTTCCACTTTTTCTGCCCTATATTTTAGATTTCAATACATTGGTAATTGGCTCGTTGGTCTAGGGGTATGATTCTCGCTTCGGGTAATAGCATTAGAATGCGAGAGGCCCCGGGTTCAAATCCTGGCCGAGCCCAGGGTGTTTTTGGCAGTATAGTGGTACAGTGCTTAGCACTGCTGCCTCTGAGCACCAGGGAGCCTGGTTCGCTTCCAACCATGGGTGCCTGTCTGTGTGGAGTTTGCACTTTCTCTCTGTGTTTGCGTAGGTTTCCTCTGTGCTTTTTGGTTTCCTCCCACAGTCCAAAGATGTGCAGGTTAGGTTGATTGGCCATGCTAAATTGTCCTTAGTGTCAGGGGGATTAGCAGGTAAATACATGGAGTTACGGGAACAGGGTCTGGGTGGGATTGTTGTCAGTGCAGGCTCGATGGGCTGAATGGCCTGTTTGTACACTGTAGGGATTCTATGGTTCTATGCTTACCTCCTCCATTTTTGTAAGCCAGGTAAGGGAATCTCCAGACATTGCCCAGACCCACTGCATAACCGATCATTGAGAGCAAGTAGTCAGCCTTCGAGGACCAGTTTCCTCGCTCCACATTCTCGTCTCTTTCACCCTCATGTCCATTGGTGACAGCCTGGGGGGAAATAGAGGAAATGGACAAGCCAGAAATTAGACTTTCTCAGACTGAAACTCAAACAGAAAATACAGTTTTCACCCATGACAGAAATGCTGGGTGGAATGGATCTCCAGCCGGTCACATCCTGCTGTTAGTGAGAACAGAGGATTTGTTGGTAAACCAAATCTCCATTCAGTGCAGCAGGATCAGGGAATCCTGGCTCTGGGTGAGGACGGAGAATCCGGCCAATTATGTTGCTCTCCATTTAGCAGCAATCAGATGTTTGTATCCCAAATGGAGGAAATAAGAATACTGGTCTGAATTGTTCTTGTATACTTTAAAACGGAACACCACTAAAAATGTGGAAATAAAAATGCTGTTCCGAACTGGTATTGTATACTTTAAAATGGAACAGCAAGTAAAACAAGGAAATCAGAATGCTGGACCGAACTGATTTTCCCTTCTGTTTCAGAAATCTCCTGAACTGAGAGACTCTGAAATTCACGACTACCAAAATTCCCAAATGATTGGCACCTCTCAGAGTTTTACACGAGTTTACTATCACGTTCCAACAAAATACTCACCCTGTCCTCTGGAGGGTGTGTTTGATGGTCATTCCATGAGAAAACCAAAGCTAATTTTCTCTTGTCCATCTTTAAACAATGATGAACAATTCTTCTGCTTCTTGTCCAGGAGTTTCAAACTTTTGTCCTGTCACAGAACCCTGATTGAGGACAATTCAGCTTCTCACCAGCTACTGACTGCTCCACACTCAGAACTCAAGGTCTTAATGCAATTTTCAAGGGGTGTAACCCTGTTCAATCAGGTCATAATGACGTCCAAGCTCCCAGAAACTCTACTGTTAATAGATTAATCTGCGATAGGAAGGGTTGCTATTGCAGATTGCATGTCGTACTTCCATTTGTTAACGATATTGTGATCATAGTGTACTGCTACAGGTTTGACAATGGGGACATGTCAGAGTGTTATAATAGCAAAGCTCTGCACCTGCCCAGTTCAGAGGAACAGTAAGTTCTTGGTAACATTCAAAACTTGAAGGCAGCTGATTACCATAACTGAGCTCTTGTTCAAACTTAATTAATCTCAATCAAAGGGGTTTTGAGGACAGATAGAGTTAGGTTGATCATCTTTCTCCTCCAAGTACTCTCATTGCTAAGCCCTAAAGATCAACTGATGCCAGTTCAGCTGCACCTACATTGCAAGGTGTGAACGTACTTTTAACTAGTTAGGGTTTAAGTATTGGAATGTGATAGTTAACATCTAGTATCAACCTCATTTCTCCAGTGTCATAAAAGAAGCATTAACATGTGTAAAATAAACTGCCTCCCTCAAAATAGTAGAGAGAGGAATTTGATTGAAATTGAGGGGATATCAAAATGTGGTCTACAAATTGAGAATCTAATTTGATAGGTTAAATGAAGAAAATTAAGCTCTCCAATTAGTTTTAAACCATATCTTCCCATCTGCAGCTACATCATGTCAGGCAGGACTGGAAAATTGCAAGTGCGGACAAAGGTCCAATTCCCGCCAGTGCAGCGCCCGTTTACCTTTCACTGCACTGCGGTTGCTGCTGCTCTGACTCAGTCCCAAGGCTGCTCAGGCAGAATGTGGGGCATGGGGTGGGATGGCAAGGCATAGGTTTGACTTGGGGTGGGGTGGGTGGCTGTGGATGTGATGAGGTGGGAAGGATGTGGCAATGGACCTCAGGGAAGAGTGCTCAAAGACAAATGGTTGGGGTGGGGTTAACTGGAGAAGAGAGCACAGATACACATGACTGTGGATGGGGTATAGTGGGGCATATGCTGGACATAACTGTCAGTCGTGACAGTTATATCCAGCATAGTGTGCAAGGCATGGTCAGTCCCTCACACTACTCAGTACTGGGGATTGGTGGCTTGATACTGGACAGGCACCTGCATCTTGTCGATGAATGAACGTGGGGGCTCGGGGCTCTGATGGTCTCATGGCAGGTGGGGGGGATCTTAATATGTCACAATGTAATGGGCCTCAAGATGGGAAGGAGTCCTGTCAATATGGAGCATCAAGACATTGTTAGGAATTAATATCTGCAAAATGTTTAAAAGGCATTGAAATATTTGGACACTCTCTTGAGGTTTTTTTTAAAAATAGGTGAAAAATTCACTTTGGTCTGTGAGCAAGCTGCTTCTTCTGAGAAATCATACAACTTCAGGTGAATAAGCAGCTAGGCACTTTGGGAAATAAGAGTAATTTTGTTTACTTGGGTTGAAATGAAATAAAAACTGCTGTTGCTAGGTTGTGGGCTCTTGCTGATTGGCTAAAAATACCTAGCCTGGGAGAAGTTATATCTGAACATGATTTTTTTTTACTCAATGTGTGCTTTGGATATTTCCCCCTGCCAGGGGAAGGGCCTAAAAAGTCACACCCAGTGTTTCACTGAAGATCCTTTTGAAAGGACTTCTAAAGTACTGTGTCCAGCATTCCCATCTTAACTTGCAAGAACACCAGATCACCAGCACAAGCCCTTTTTGAATATTATCTCTTTTCATAAAATGATTCCTTATACCAACCTTTGCACAGACCGTATTTGACTTTTGTTTTTTTGTGCGTGTTGGAATTTTAAATTTCTGAATTATATATTGCATGTCAACCAGTTTTACAGCCCGGTTTAAAATGGAGGTTTTGTTTCAAAATAAATCACATCTTCTGAGTTTATTGAAAAAAAGCCTGGTTAAAGTATATTTTACTCTGGATCTAGCATAAGCAAAGGTAAACGATTGGCCAGTTTGGAGAGTGAAATAAACATTTACACTAATGGTGAGACTGTGGAGTAGTGGGGCTGGTTAAACTATACACTCCTCCCATCTTAGTCAAAACAAGTTCAACCTCAAACAGTTCCGAGGGGGAGACAGGGATATCAACAACAATGACTATGGGATTAAGGATTAGAGGAGGAGAAAGGAGAGTGGTTGGAGAGAGGGAAACCTTCAAATGAAGCTCTTCCAGTACAATGGGATGGACCTCGGTCATCAGGGTGGGAGGGAGCTGGAAGTTGGTCTCAGAATAAAACCTTAGCACCACCATTTTCTAAATGGATCCAATGATGCTGTCGAAAAAGAAGAATCACTGGGGGAGACTCTCAGGCTTGTGGGAGGAGGAGTTGACAAATACACTTTTGGACCAATTGGGACCAATTTCTGCTTAACTAAATGGAGTGGAAAGCACAGCTTTCACTCTCCAAAATGGCTGTTAGGAACAGGAAAATGTCAATTAAAGGATTGTAGACACTTTTGTCCCTGTTTTAGGACATTGTGAGAGTCAAAAAGATCCAATTGTAAAGGAGCAGCAGCCAAAATGCATAAGCATTATGGCCCCAACACCTCCAAACCTTGCTTCTGTCAGGTTCAAGCTTTGTATTCACACCCTACCCCACGCCAAAAACTGTCATAACATTAGTGCAAGCCCTGTCATGACTGTGGCACCTGTGTGAGGGACGGGGGGGTAGGTGTGTACGGGGGTGGGGGATGTGAGAGGAGGGCCGTACTGGTCCTCCTTAAGGCAGTGATATCACTGCAAGCAGAAATGTGGCTGGGATGAAAGCAACCCATGGGCTTCACAATGACTCCCTCGCTTGCGGATCGAAAGTGACCATTACAGCCCGATGTGCATTCATTGTTCAATGTTTCTGCAGAGATGAGTACGAGTGGATCTTGGGTGGAGCAGGCAAAGCTATGTTCACAGCCATTAGGTGATGAGGAGAAGGAGAAGCAGGGCTTGTCACTGCCAGGCTGAGAAAGAGGAAGAGCCTTGTCCACCGACCTGCATAATCTGTGCCAGCATTTCTCATGATGGGAATCTCACACAACCCTAATTGGGCCACGCATGGCACCATGGATTGTGTGGGGTTGCCAGATCCCACAAGTGGGGATGCTGGCCCAAGTGAGGGATTGTGGTGGTGCTGGGTCTACGCAGCTAATGATAATAATCCGTCATTCTCTGCTCTTTCCAAACCTCTCTAGTGAACTACAAGTTTCTAACTTTGTGCTGTCTACTGCTTCTTCCAGGTGCTACCCCAGGATGCACATCGGAGGTGGAGGTATCCAGCTCTGATGCACGCCCAGTTGCCTGTTGCCTGTGGTGCCCTTTGGCGTGATGTAATTTTGAGACTAATCAGAACAGGCATTTAAAAGTTGCAACCAGGCATGGCAGCCTTGAACTGGCGTAAGGAGGTAAGGGTTGGGGGTGCTTCCATTTCCTCACAGCTCCCTGGGTGAGGTTCCGTCAGGCAGTCCCCTGGGTAGCTGGGACCTGGAGGGCCCCGGCTGACTTGCAGATGGCACTGTTCCGGTGCCACCCTGTTCATCTCACTGGCCCTGAGATGCCCGGATGTGAGGAGGGGAGTGGAATCGGTAGGTCTCTTGATGTCCAGGATCTCCTGGATGGAAGACCCTGACATGGGCTCAAGCCCTTCCTTCTCCCTTGGGGTGCCCAGAGGCCCTGGGGGCACCCCGTGGGATGCCAAGGTAGCTGGACTGAACTCCAGAAGCTCCAGTGTCACCTGGCTCTTGCAGTCCTGCAAGCCTAGATGTGTCTGCCCCATGATGTGTGATCCCTCAGCCTTGGCCTCTGACACTGGGCCAATCTCTGGAGCTCCTCCGCTACAGCATTCTGTGAGCGAGCCAGGCTCTGTACGTCAACCTGGCTGTCAGTGACCATTCGGGATGGCCCATCACCCCCTGCCAGCTCCATAGTACGCTCCTCCATGCTACTCAGCTGCCACAGGTCACCAGTCTGTTTCATCTCCTGTGTTTGTGGATTTACGTTTCCTGTGGGAACATAAGGTGGATAGCAAGCATTAACATATTGCAGTGCATGGTGCGCTATGTGTGTCTGTGCCTCGGGCCGTGTGCTGACAGTTTTGGGGAAAGCGGTCACCACTGAAGGGTGCTCGTTGAGGGGTGAGGGGAAGGGGTTAGATTCTGTTCCTGGGGGAAGGGTCACTTGTTGCATGCTCTTCAGATGTCTAAGCAGGGTTGGGGATCTGTGCCAAGCATGTGCGGGGTTCCAAGAGGAATACTCACTCACTCTTGCTGCTCGCAGAAGGTCGTTCATTTTTGTGCGGCACTGCCTGTCAGAGCTTGGTGTCAGGCTCCTGGCACTCACCACTTCTGCCACCTTCTTCCACAATGCCATGGCAGATACACCGCTTGAGTGAGGGCCCTGGCCGGGGAACAGACGATGGCGCCTCTCCTCCACGGCATCCAGCAGGTGCTCCTGGTCGGCGTCTGAAAATCTGGGAGCCAGTTTACAAGCAGCCATCTTTGTGGTCTGACTGGCTGTGTCCAATCCTGCAGCTTATATACAGCTCTGGATTATTAGGGGAGTGCAGATGCAGTGAGTGTGGCCAGTCAAGGGCCCGTTGGCAACAAATACTTGTGAGAGATTTTGAAGGCTGCTTTCAGTTGAGTGTCATTCATCCCTCAGGATGCTGATTGGCTGCCATTCAATAGGCTGCTGTGTCCAGTGGGGTGCAATACTCAGGGCTCCCATTCAACAGAGGGAGTGATCACAAAGTTAGGTTGTGCATGTCAGCACAACGTTAGTTCTCCGCAGGGCAACAGTGAGGACAGTATATTCAAGGGATAGAGGGACTGTGTATCCGCATTATCCAGCTCCATGGGGGCATGAGGTGAGCGGGCAGCCATGTCTATGTGTGGGGGGAGATGGGGGGAGGAGGAGATGGGGGGAGGGGGAGATGGGGGGAGGGGGAGATGGGGGGAGGGGGAGATGGGGGGAGGGGGAGATGGGGGGAGGGGGAGATGGGGGGAGGGGGAGCAGCAATGAGGCCAGCGATGTCTCTGTGGGGGGGGTTGTGGGGGTCAGCAATGAGGCCAGCGGGGTGTGTGGGGTTTGGATGGCCGTGATCTGGATGCTGGGAGGTCCTTCCCACAATCTCCCAGCAATGTCCGCATGTGCAGGTTCCCGCTCAGCCCGCCGATTTCAGGTCTTTGGCCCCGCCCTCCCAAGCGTTTAATGAGATTCACGACTGGGCCCTCTGCAGTGCACAGAGTGCGGAGGTTCAGGTGAGAAGCTGAACTGTTAGAACAGTCGCCATCTAGAACAGTTTTCCCGCCAATTCAGCACTTTTGGGAGAATCGCCCCCATGGTGCCTCACATCTGCACATTCTCTGGCAGGGACTGATACAGTAAGAGTTTTAACAACACCAGGTTAAAGTCCAACAGGTTTATTTGGTAGCAAATGCCATTAGTTTTCGGAGCGCTGCTCCTTCGTCAGATGGAGTGAAAATCTGCTCTCCGAGAATTCTGTGGGATAAAATGAGATTTGATTCATTCAGCCACTCTAATAAAGTGGGCAGAATTTTAACATGTGATTGTGAAATAACGTTCTCGAACCACTGCGAAAATCCCAGGATCCTCTGGAACATAAAATGCATTTCAAGTTATTCAGGCAAGGGGAACCCAGTGTTCCCTGGAAAGAATTCTAAATTACATTGCGAGAGTCTTCCACGTATCATTCATGGCAAGTTAGCTAAACTGAAAGGAAAACAAAAAGGGTTAATCTCTATTGATTGGGTTACAATCTCTCAATCAGTAACAGAAATGTTAAAGGATCTGAATTTCCTGGGATGAGCTGCAGTTACAGTCAAATGGATGTCTTTAAATGGTTGAGAGGACAATAACTTCCTGGGTCAGTGACGACTGCTGCAAGGGTCTGTTTTGAGCCCTTTTTATCCTCAGGAACAAACAGCAATTTTGCCTTTGGCCTTAACCAGATTCTTTGATGGCTTAGATTTCAGTTAGCAGCAATATGAGCAGTCTCCAGAGTCAAAAAACAGTAATGTCATTGAAGGGGGAAAAATATACAGATGGGTACACATAAGATGGCTGCCTGGCACACAAACAGTCACCTGGGAAAGAGACATTAAACAGGCACTGACTTTCAGTACAGACAGCCACCTGCGATTAAAACATAAAGGACAGACAGCTACTCAAAGTTAAACATGCAGGAATCAAATCCTACAGGAAGCCAGCCAGGGCTTAAGCATAAGGACAATAGGGGTAGATAATTAGATTAGCTACAGGTGGGATCGGGAATACATAACTGCAGGAAAACCAATTACTGTCAATTACTATATGAATAGGCCGAAACTAAAACCATTGATAGCCACTGATGTAAGAAATGTATCCATTCATAAGACAATGCGATGTTAACATGCTTATGTCTGTATCTGTCTGTATTTGTCTATAACGATGTGTTTAACGATCGATCACCGACTTGATTACAACGATGTGGTAATGGCTAGATGTCCGGTCCATCTATTGTGTAAAGGGTATAAAGATGGACCGCTCCTATTGTCTCATTGAGAGAAGGTTTGCTGCTTGTTAGTGCCTTTTCTCCACGAAGCTTCGTTAAAATAAAACTGTATTCTTGAAACCTTCAAGCCTGACTCAGTGGTACATTTCCCACAACAATCATCAATAATGTTGAGCTGCCATTGCAGAATCCTTACAGACAGCAAGTCAGGAGAGAAATCCTCTGAACACCCATTTTTGTTAATACATTATTTCATAGAGAAATAATGTTTGGGATTAAGGGAGAAGTTGAAATATTTGAAAGAAACATTTTTTAAAAAGCCTGTTTTAAAAAGCGATGGATTAAAAAAAAATTATACTGGAGTTTTCCAGGGCCAGAGTAGTTGTGCAGCAGTAATTGTGAACCAGTACACTATTGAAAACCTGAGGTGGAATTCTTCCAACCTGTCTGCAATGGGTTTGGTGGTGGGTGAGCACAGAGAATTTGGCAAGAGCCAAAAAGCCAGAAACCCGCCAGCATAAAATCATATAGCAATTCTCCCACTTGCAGGTTAATGGTGGGTTGGTCTTCCCACTGGCAGAAGGTGTGAACAAGATTTGTATCAATCTGCATCTCATGAATCCTCATTAAAACTGAAGCCCATCGGAATCTCGTCAGGCTTTCTAATCTTGCATCACGCCAGTGGGAAATTAAGTCAGTACCAAACCCAATTGATAAAGGCTGGCATTCACAAGACAGTCCTCAGTTCGCCAGAGACTTTGCGGTGAGTGCAACCTGTAAAGCCTATTTGCCATAGAGCTGTGCTCCTCATTTGCTATTCACCACTCTGTGGAGACAAATCGGTTCCTGTCCTCCATCTCCATGCCGAGCTGATCATCATGGACAGTACTGTGCTGTGGGACCCATGGACTCTCCTGTGTCACTGTCTCAGACCAGTACTCTGCCTGGGGTGGGGGAGTACAGGGGTCTCCTTTCTCCCTTGTGTCACACACAACAGTGTCTATCTGACAGCACTGTGCTGTGGGATTCAGACAGCCACCAAAACAAAGGTCTGAAGTTCAACTGCAGTTGGAGTGCGATGTGAAGGCAGAGGGCAGAGATGGACACACAAAGATAAGGGAGACAATGTGGAAGGAGGGCTGTGCCAATAAGGGGGTTGGTTGAGGGCAAGGGCTCATGATTGCAGGTAGAAGGGCAAGGATGTAAATAAAGAAGAAAAACAATGGAAGGCAGAGGGAAGACTGAAGGAAGGGAAGCTCTAGGCTGACCAGGCTGCATGAAACAGAGGGGTCGAAGGAATAGCACATATATTACTGGAAGGGGATGCACACAGTCTGCAGATTATGAGGTGGGGGCCTGTTAGTGATATACATTATGGGATGGTTCGTATTAACACCAAACAGATCAGTACTGCCTTGATATCACAATGACTCCCATTTAAGTTCAAGGGCTGGCAGATGTTGATCCAGCGAAGGAACTCTTCAGTTGTAGGCAATAAAATAAAACAAGACTTACTCCAACTTATAAATCAAAGAGAAAGGTTTAATAAAGAAACACCATTACTCCAACACTTGAGGCCTCACCCTGGGCCATTCCAAGCTCCCACAAACCCCAGCAGCTTCTTATTTACAGTGAGTCAGCTGGTCAGCTGACCACCACATCATTTTGTCATTGGTTACATAGTATTCTGGGTCAGCTGACCCTTACAGCATGTTACCATTAGTCACACTATAACAGGTCCAATGTTATCATTGGTTACATTTTAACAGCAGACAGGAGGGCAGACATTTCTGCTATGAAATGGAAAGGAGACACAGATGACAAACCATCCAGGGGCTATGTGGACCTCAGTCTGAAGTCAAAGATGGGGACAGTGCAGAAGAAGAGCAGCGGCAATGCAGCAGGAGAAATCATTGGGAGCTGGTGTACACCAGCTGCAGAGAGGGGCAACACTGTGCCCTTCAAAGGAAAATGCACAGTCTGGTGTGCAGTGCTGTCCTGCAGCCGATGTCCTGTGTGTGTGGCAGACTCTGTTACTGATTTGCAGAGGGTATGGTCAGTGGAAGAATTTGTAGACTGTAGATAGAGAACAGGTGGGGGGAGAGAGGAATCAATGCAAAGCTCTCATTGGGTAGCAGGGGAACCCCTGTAAGTGATGGTGCACTGAGTCTCCAGATGGGATGGATACAGTTACACATGAGGCATGGGTGTCTCATAGGTGATGGGCTCAGAAGGGGAATATGTGTAATTGTCCACCATCAAAATAAGAGGACCCAATATTAATAGGGGAGGCTAGAGACTAAGAGCTTGCAGCTCCATCTGCACATCATGAGGCTCCAGGTAAATTGAAGGCACACGGACAGTGAGGGAGGGGGAGAGGGTCAAACTCCATCCAGTAATAAAGATGCAGCACCACCATCTCGACACTCGGGTAAAATGATGTCTTCCAAAATTGAAGTTAAAATCTGTTCGGTCTTGGAGGGGTATGTCGGAGTGTGGGAGGACTGCAAAACTAACATCTATGGTTCTTTCTTGGAACACATACTCACTTGTTGGTGCCAGGTTAATTACACAGGACTCAGAGCCCATTACCCAGGAAACAAGAGCAAGCCAGATTTCTAACTTTGCACTTTGAAAGGAATCCCAACAACTCAATAAATTCACAAGTTTGGAAAAGCTGCATAGTGGAAGTGAGTAACAAAGCCTTGGAGAGTAAAGGATATAGTGTGACTTTAGTATACCTTTAAGAAAGTTTTTTTTTAAATCATGATCTCTGCAGCTCCCACAGCTTCAGTGTTTCTCAGCTCAGAGCCTTAGCTGATGTCATTATGGTACCGGCTTGACTGGAGATGTCCTTTTATTGCTGCTTAAACGGGGGTTTGTTTATTTTTATTGGGATGTTTGTGACTCTGCATTGTGAGGAGAAATTGTGGTTGGCAGGTCAACCTATCGTCACATCAGCGGATTGGAATGTTGCTAATCTCTATGTGTGTGCTAGAGTCCCGGGGGAAGATAGCATAAGGAACAATGTGATCTAAGGTACAAACTTAGCTGCCCCCCTTCTCCCATTGTTCTCTCATTCATGCCTTTGTAATCAGCAATCTTTACAAGATCTGCTCTTCAATAGCTCTTTTCAGAGAAGAGCCAAAAGTGTTGAGCCAGAAGGGACAGAGTTTGGAGATAGGAGTTTTTTTTATTTTCAATTTGGAGCTGCAGGTTTGAGTTTTATTTTTAGAAGGGGCATCAAGCTGAAAAGTCTCTCTCTCTCTCTCTCTCTCTCTCTCTTTCCCTCCATGATTTTGAAAATTCTGCTGGTTAGCTGAAAGCAAGGTCTTGTCTTTCTGAAGGGGGAAAATCGGCTGTTGGTGGTTTGACTGGAGTCCCTGGAGTTCTGAGTAGCTGTTCTGACTTCAAACTGTTCTGAGTCTATTTAGAGAACTGCAAAATTCATCCAAAGGACTCAGTTCCAGTATTGCGTGAGCATTAGTCTTTGCTGTGTTAAACCTGTGAAAAGGGTTTTGTCGAAAGGTATTTTGGCTTTGATTGGAACATTTTAGATATATTTGTTAAGGGTTATACATTATTGTGATTGTTTTATTTTTGTTGGTAATTGATAAAAGGTATTGCGAATTTTCTTTGCATACATGTTAACTATATACTTAATTAAACATTGTTTGATAAAAGCTCCCTAGTGGGTCATTTGAGTCATATCTGAAGTGAAACCTATCATGCTTATTCAAGCCAAATTAAAGATACAAACCTTATGATCCAAGCGGACTCCATAAAACACTTCAGAGTTTCCGACCTGAACTATAACTAATAGTGAAGAAGGCACAGCTGCATCAATTCTGTCCTCCCATCAGTGAAGGAGAGTCAAGGGTTAACAAGTAATGTAATTCATCAGTGGTCAAACGGATGCCATTCATTCACCATGCGTAATCAAATGCTCATAGTTATGCCAAGTCACGAAGTTAAGTTCAAAGCCTCATTGATTCAATGAGGTAATTCATAGTTTTCACTCCCCACAGGGCTCCAGGTGTCACATCAGTGGATTGGAATGTTGCTAATCTCTATGTGTGTGCTCGAGTCCCGGGGGAAGATAGCATAAGAAACAATGTGATCAAAGGTACAAACTTAGCTGCTCCCCTTCTCCCATTGTTCTCTCATTCATGCCTTTGTAATCAGCAAACTTTACAAGATCTGCTCTTCAATAGCTCTTTTCAGAGAAGAGCCAAAAGTGTTGAGCCAGAAGGGACAGAGTTTGGAGTTTGAGCAACAAGAAAGATGGGATGGTGGTGTTATGAAAGTTTTCTTGAGAGAGTAAGAGTTGATGTGTTCCCTATGACTGAATTTGTGAGATCCATGAAGAGAGTAACTGTTTGTGTACATGATGCCATGCTGGGAGTTTGATAGTTGAGGGAGCTGAGAGAGGACTTACCCAGACAGAGTGCTTGAGATCATTCATCTGTTTCCTGCACTGGATGGCGCTTCGTGGGTGCTGACCTCCTGGGCACTGGCTTCCCAGGCCGGAGAGGTGAGGTTGGTGTGCTTCTTTGAGCCATCCCAGGGATAGAGGACATGCCGGTGGGCCTGGACTCCCTGAACGAGGGTCTTGAGGGCCTCAGCAGTGATAACTGGTGCCACCTTCGGGGTGAGAATGGTAGCCATTTCCCTGTGGGGTCTGGACATCCAGCACAGTCCGCTGACGACAAGCAAGCTGGAGGGAGTTACTTGAGTGTGTTGGAATGGTATTTAGATGTGGTACAGGCACATCTGTGCATAGTTATTGAGGTTCCAAGTGCCAAATCTGGCGTGGAATCTCACCACCGCATTTAGGGCCCGATTTTACCATTGCATCTCGCCCATTTTCGGACGCGAAAATGTGGTGAAGTCGGGTGTGAGGCCATTAACACGATCGTTCTCTGGTTTGGGGGGGAGAGGAGGGAGGCAGGTAAGATGTATCTCTGGTGGGCGGGGCAGAGGCCTGAGTGCTCACTGGTGGGGGGGGGGGGGGGGGGGGAGTTCAGATGGATCTCTGGTGGGGGGGAATGGGGGGACGGGAGGTCCGCTGCCATTCTGCGGACAATCGGTGGGGGGGAAGGGGGCAAGGAGTCGCGATCGGTCTGGATAGCGGGGCGGGGTGGGTGGATAAGGGAGACAGTGATGTCTGTGGGGGCCAACGCTCCCGGGGGCTTTTCGCTCCCGGGCCACTTGATCTGCTTTCTGCGGCACGGGAGCAATCTGACACAGGCGCGCTGTTTCAAATTTTTTCTAACTGTGTATGCGCAGTTCAGAGCTTCGATCATTTCGGGTGGGCTAAGCCCCGCCCACAGCACGATTCAGACTCACAATTTTTTTTTCAGGCTGAGTGCATATGGGGGCGCTGGAGAGCAGATTTCCAAGTCGGATCTGAATTGTGCCCAGATTCAGCACTTTGAATAAAAATGGTAAAATCAGGCCCTTAGTCTCAAAAATGGGAGAATTACGCCCCTAGCTACAACTCATTAAACAAAGAATAACATTTTCAAGTGTTTTAACAGTGAGATAAATAGCATTGTCGTGGAAGTTCACATCAACTCAAGATTTTGTAATATTTCCATTTATGGAGATTTCAACAGCACACACAGTGAAGGAATGAAAAATCACTGACAGCAACATCTGGATTTCTATGTTTAACTGCACATGTGCAAACCCATCTTTCACAGCGTAATGAGGGCTAATATTCTTTCTTGTCCCACAGGATTCTGATTTTTTTAAGCCAGTGGTTCACGAAATAGATTCCTTGAATCTCAGTTAATATGTGGCACACAGTATTAAAACTTCCTTCATTCCTTTAATTTGATGCTGTGACTGTGTGTACATTGCTCTTGTAGGTACGTGGATCATAATCAGTTTGTAGCATTCTTCCTGGAGGCTTTCTTTTGCTTTTATATCCATTTTATGTCCTTTTTGTTATCTGGCATCGTTGCTCAAGCCTCCCTATCATTGTTCTATCCACAAAGGTTTTATCCTGTTTTCATAATAATTATGTGGCAAGCATCGTGATTCATGTCAAAGCACAACAATATTTTATTCCACATTTTCACTATGTCCTTTTTATCTGTGAATTTGTCAAGCAGAAATGTTGGTTAGGCAGAGCCTAATGGCTCAGTTTTGTTTCTAAGTGCCTGATGACTGATACAGTTTGGCATCCAATGAATCCAACTGGATAAGCAGTGTCCATTCCTGTCTTAGTATATTCCTTGTGTAATATATGAGTTAAGAGAATGGATATGCTAATCTTTGAGGTACATGATGAAATAGCACTGACGTCAGGCAGTCGGGGCTTTAATAGCAGGCAGGTGAAAGAACCACAAGCGTGATAGCGGTCAGAGAAACTGCCATTCATTCAGTGCAGGAGGAGGCAATTTGGCCCATCTAGTCTGCACCAAGTCACCGAAAGAGCATCTTACCCAGGCCCAAAACCCCTGTCCTATCCCTGTAACCCTGTGCATTTACCATAGTGAAAACACCTAACCTGCACATCTTTGCACACTAAGGTGCAATGTCGCATAGCCAATCCACCTAACCTGCACATCTTTGGACACTAAGGGTCAATTTAGCATGGCTAATCCATCTAACCTGCACATCTTTGCACACTAAGGTGCAATGTCGCATAGCCAATCCACCTAACCTGCACATCTTTGGACACTAAGGGTCAATTTAGCATGGCTAATCCACCTAACCCGCACATCTTTGGACTGTGGGAGGAAAGCAGAGGACTTGGAGGAAACCTACGCAGACACAGGGAGAATGTGCAAGCTCCACACAAACAGTGACCCAAGGCTGGAATTGAACCCAGGTCCCTGACACTGAGGCAGCAGTGCTAACCACTGTGCCGCCAAATGCCAAAAGGCGGGACTCAAGTTCATTACAAAATGGGGAGGTGAAAGGACTATGATCCTACACATCACCTTAAAAAAATTGCAAAAACAGGAGTGGGTTCCGTTTCTGTTTAAAAGAAATTCAGACTGCTTTAGAATTTGTGAGATTCGTTTGAATTTGAAATCACGCTGTTCAAGGTCAAGGTCATCAAGCTCTGTCTGTTCCTGATTAAAAGATAAACTTGGCAGCGATCCAATTTGATCTTTTCAAAATATTTGAGTTTTTAAAAAATGAACTGTTAAGATTTCTTTCAAACTTGCAAGAAGGAGGTGAGAGTGGGATATGAGGAAGGGTGGAGAGGAGGAAGAGGGGAAACTTGTAACAAAATAACAAGCAACAGAAATTAAAAATTGATTTAAAGAAGAAAAAGGATAGAAAAAAAGCAATGCAGTGTTGGCAAGGTTGATAAAAGTTGGCAAAGCATAACAAAACACTTAATCGAGTAAGTTTAACACTGAGTTATTTCTGTTCTTTGTTGTGGTTAGTTTAAATTACATTAAGTGACGCGACTGCCAATTTAAAAACCCATGCCAATTTTTTTCACCCTTTAGATTCTGTGAAAAGTTAACCCTTTCAGCAGACAGTTGATTTGTGTTTAGTTGCCAAGAAACAATAGCCCGCAACTTCCAGACCGAATGCCGACTTAAGGCGATTCTGCGCCACACATGCTCATCAGGACAAAACGGAAGATGTGTGCTGAAACAGCGCCAAGTTTGAACTTCCGATTGAGGTTTGTAAAGCTGCCAGTATTGAAGCGCTGAGCTGCAAACTCACCCTAACTTCCGTCACTTGCACCGGTGATAGGTGAGTTTTTTGCCCTTATTTATTTACACTTATTTTTTGGTCGAGCTGCAGCGAGTAGAGGCAACAGGGTGGATGGGTTTTTGGGTGGGTTAATGTTTTTTGTAAATGTCTTAAAAAGGTGTTTAACATACGTACAATGGACAGAAAGTGAAAGATTTTTAAAAAATATTTTACAACTTTTCCATGACAATTAATGCCAGTAAAAAAAGTATGTTCATATATAACAAGGTGGATGTTAGTGTCTGGAATAAGTTTTAGTTGAAGCCCATTTGGATTTTGCAATGTATTTTAAGCAGTGTTACCCCCAATTTTAAGAGTCTCTCTGATACAACATTGATCCTTATGCAAATTGCTCATTCAATTGCTTTAGGAAAGTATTCCTTAAGGAAAGTATTCCTTAAGATGACATATGCAAGTATCCTGTGAATTGATGTGAACTATCACTCTGATAGGTATTACAGAGTTCAGTGCAGATTGAAAATCTGGAGTCATGTTCCACCACTGCTGGTACATTGCACTTTTAGCTTGGCTTCTCAACTGAAGTTGTTTTTGAACCTTTGATATACGTGCGAAAGAGTCAAGCTACATGTAAAATCTAAACCTTTCGCTCCCATCCTCTTCCCCTCTCCTCCCCCACTCCTCCCCCTCTCCACCCCATCTTCTTCTCTACCCCTTCCCCCTCTCCACCCTTCCCCATATCCCTCCCTCACCTCCTTGTTTAGAGAAAACAGAACTGTTGTATTCATAGAATCATAGAATCCTACAGTGCAGAAGGAGGCCATTCAGCCCATCGAGTTTGCACCAACCACAATCCCACCCAGGCCCTATCCCCATAACCCCATGCATTAAAGCTAGCTAGTCCCCCTGACATTAAGGGGAAATTTAGCATGGCTAATCCACCTAACCCGCAGACCTTTGGACTGTGGGAGGAAACTGGAGCACCCAGAGGAAACCCACGCAGACAGAGGGAGACTGTGCAAATTCCACACTGACAGTGACCCAAGTTGGGAATTGAACCCAAGTCCCTGGCGTTGTGAGGCAGCAGTGCTAACCACTGTGCCACCCCGTATTAATGTATAAAAATGTTTTATTGATCATTGTGTTAGAGAAAAAATATATTTTATACAAACTTTTCAAAAGATGAGGCAATTAAAGAAAAGTCATAGTACAGCCTCAAAAGTAAAATGTTTAGTATTTTTGTTAATAAATGTTTTCCAGTAAACTGCAAAATTCTATGAATGCTTTATTGAAACAAAACATTTAAATATGAAATAATAGAAATGCTTTATTGAAACATACAGCTTGTTAAATATGAAAATTATAAATGAAGTAAGCAAGGCAGAAGAAAACTAATGATAAACACATCTAGATTTTACCCGGGCCAAAATGTGCACTCTGCTTTGCTCAAAATCATGCAATAAGGTATCCAAATCATGGTCCAAGAATTTCTGACCCCTCATCTTCCCAATTACATTTTCAGTTTCCGTATACTAAATTAAAACATATGAACACTTATAAACATGTCACACATAAAGTTATATAATAAGATAATGCAGATTTAAATAGTTTCACAAATTTAGAACGAATAACAAAACCTATGTGCGTTTATACATTAAATACTCAAAGACTCATAAGGCCCGATTTTACCATTTTCATTCTAAGTGCTGAATCTGGGCATAATTCAGATCCAACTGGGAAGTCTGCTTTCAGGCGCCCCCATACACACTCAGCCTGAAAACAAAATTGCGGTCTGTATCGAGCTGTGGGCGGGGCTTAGCGCACCCGAAACGATCAGAGCTCTGAACTGCGCATGCGCCGTTAGAATAAAAAATTGAAAATCGCGCAGCTGTCACATTGCTCCCGGGCCGCAAAAAGCTAATAAAGCGGCGCGGGAGCGATGGGTCCCACAGACATCACCCCCACCCCTACAACATAACTTTCCCCCTTATCCACACCCCCCCTACCCAGACCGATCGTGATCCTCTGCCCCCTTTCCCCCCCCACCGATTGCCCGCAGAATGGCAGCGGATCTCGCTGAACATCCCCCCCCCCCCCCGACCAGAGATCCATCTGGCCTCCCTCCCAGTATATTTCACATACTCACAACCGAGTACTTTGACAGTTTCACTAATTAAGTGCACATGCACTATTATAGGTGTGGAATTCCTTCCCTCTGCTGCCTGTACTTGCAAAATCCACCGAGGTACATATCCAGGCCTTTATTGAAGTTGTGTATAAAACATATGGGTGCGTGTACAAATAACTGTTGCTTGATTCAACAACCTTTGGAATTGTGTTTAGCAGCAGCCAACTTGCAGTAAATTCTAAGAGCTGCATTTCCAAGTTGAGAAGATAATTTGGGAAATGGTAATAAGATAATTTCTACTTCTCCTGAACTTGCTAGTGTAGGGAAATAAAACAACATTCATGGCAAGTGAAATATAATCAAAGTAGCATTTATAACAGGAATGATCAGAATTAGAAATGTGATGGGTTAGAATTATCTCTCCCCTCCCCCACCAGACAACGATCTGGCCTCCCTCCCCCCACCCCTCCACCAGACAATGATCGGGCCTCCCTCCTCCACCAGCCGCCCCCCCGCCGCCCCCCCCCCGCCTCCACGCCCCCACCAGAGATACATCTGACCTGCCACCTCCTCCCTTCCCCCCACCAGAGAATGATCGGGCCTGCCTCCCCCCTCCCCACCCCCCTCCAACAGACAACAACCTGGCCTCCCTCCTCCCTCCCCCCCCCCATCCACCAAAGATACATCTGACCCACCTCCTCCCCCCCCAACCAGAAAATGACCGGGCCTCCCTTCTCTCGCTCCCCCCGCCCCGCTCCCCCCCCCTACCAGAGAATGATCTGGCCCGCCTCCCCCTCCCCCCCCCCCCACCACCGATCTGAGTCAGAGAGCTGTTGGAAGCTCTGAACTTACCTCTTCAGCAGCTGGAGCGCCCGAAACAGACCTTTGCCGAGCAGGTCTGTTTCGCGCTGAATCTGGACATGCAAACGCGAATGTAAAGGGGGAGATGCTGATAAAGTTGGGCGGGCAGTTCATTAATTCAATTTAAATGCATGCAAATGCATTTAAATCGCCATTGCGCCTGTTTCGGGCGTGAATCGGATCATGGCCATTTTCGGGCCTTGGTAAAGTGGGCATCTGCACGGATGTGGGTGCGGATCGCGTTAATGGCCTCACGCCCAACTTTACCATGTTTTCGTGCCCGTTTCTGGTCAAATCGGGCCCATAGAGGTTTACAACACGGAAACAGGCCCTTTCGCCCAACTTGTCCATGCCGCCCAGCTTTTACCATTAAGCTAGTCCCAATTGCTGACGTTTGGCCCATATCCCTCCATACCAATCTTACCCATGTAACTGTCTAAATACTTTTTTAAAAGACAAAATTGTACCCACCTCTATTACTACCTCTAGCAGCTTGTTCCAGACACTCACAACACTCTGTGTGAAAAAATTGCTCCTCTGGACCCTTTTGCATCTCTCCCTTCTCACCTTAAACCTATGCCCTCTAGTTTTAGACTCCCCTACCATTGGGAAAAGATGTTGGCTATCTGCCTTATCTATGCCCCTCATTATTTTATAGACCTCACTCACAAAGCCATGCTGAATGTCAGTCTTTGCCTCTCTAACATCCTGTAGATCCTGTCTCTCAGAATACCTTCTAACAACTTACCCACTACAGGAGTTAGGCTCACTGGCCTATAGTTCCCAGGCTTTTCCACGCAGCCCTTCTTAAGCAAAGGCACAACATTTGCCACCAACCAATCTTCAGGCATCTCATCTGTGGCTGTCGATGATTCGAATATCTCTGCTAGAGGACCTGCAATTTCCTCCCTAGCCTCCCACAACATCCTGGGATACACTTCATCAGGTCACGGGGATTTATCTACCTTAATGCGCTTTCAGACTTCCAGCACCTCTTTCTCTGTAATATGTAAAACTGGACAGCATGGACAAGTTGGGCCGAAGGGCCTGTTTCCATGTTGCAAACCTCTATGACTTTATGTACACTCCTCAAGATATCACTATCTATTTCCTCAAGTTCCCTAACATCCATGCCTTTCTCAACAGTAAATACTGATGAGAAATATTCATTTAGGATCTCATCCATCTCTTGCAGATCTGCACATAGATAACCTTGTTGAGCCTTGAGGTCCTATTCTTTCCCTAGTTACTCTTTGCCCTTTATATATTTGCAGAAGCTCTTTGGATTCTCTTTTGCTTTACCTGCCAAAGCAATCTCCTGTCCCCATTCTGCCCTCCTAATTTCTCTCTTATTTCTACCCTGACACCCCCTATACTCCTCAAGGGATACACTTGATCACAGCTGCCTATGTATGTCATATGCCTCCTTCTTCTTTTTGACCAGGGTCTCAATATCCCGCGTCATCCAGGATTCCTTACTTCTACCAACCTTGCCCTTCACTCTAAAATGAATGTGCTTACCATGAACCCTGGTTAACACCATTTTGAAAGTCTCCCACTTACCAGATGTCTCTTTGCCTGCCAACAGTCTCCCCCAATCAACTTTTGAAAGTTCTTGTCTGATACCATCAAAATTGGTCTTGCCCCAATTTAAAATTTTAATTTTTGGGCCAGACATATCATTTTCCATAGCTATCTTAAAACTAATGTAATTATGGTCGCTGGTCCCAAAGTGATCCCTCGCTAACACTTCCCCCACTAACACCTGCCCTTCTTTATTTCCCAAGAGGAGGTCAAGTTTTGCCCCCTCTCTCGTCGGACCATCCACAAAGTGATTGAGAAATTCCTCCTGAATACACTCAACAAATTTCTCTCCATCCAAGCCCCTAATGCTATGGCTGTCCCAGTCAATGTTGGGAAAGTTACTGTCCCCTACTATGACCACCCAATTCTCCTGGAGTTATCTGTAATCCCCTTACATATTTGTTCCTCAATTTCCTGCTGACTACTTGGGGGCTTATAGTACAATCCTATCAAAGTGATCTCCCCTTTTTTATTTCTCAGTTCTACCCATATAGACTCAGTGGGCGAACCTTCAGAAATATCCCCTCTCAGTACTGCCGTGATGTTCTCTTTAAACAAAACACAACTCCCCCTCCTCGCTTACCCCCTGTTCTATCTTTCCAATAGCATCTCAACCCTGGAACATTAAGCTACCAGTCCTATTCCCCCCTTAGCCATGTTTCGGTAATAGCTATAATATCCCAGTCCCATGTATCCATCCATGCCCTGAATTCATCTGCCTTGCCCATCAGGCCTCTTGCATTGAAATAAATGCAGTTTAATATAGCCTTTCCTTGCTCCCTGCTCTTCCCTGAACCGTCTAATATGCGGATTACTGATATAGCCTTTACCATTTAATGTGCTCTCTTTAACTTCTGTGCTATCCTCAACCTTCTCTTCTGTCTTCTTACTGATTTGGGTCCCACTCTCCTGACAAACTAATTTAAACCCTCCCAAGTGGCTCTAGCAAAGCTCCCCACCAGGATATTAGTTCCCCTCCAGTTCAGGTGTAACCCGTTCCTCTTGAACAGGTCTGCCCCGGAAGATATCCCAATGATGGGCGGCACGGTAGCACAGTGGTTAGCACTGCTGCTTCACAGCTCCAGGGACCTGGGTTTGATTCCCGGCTTGGGTCACTGTCTGTGTGGAGTTTGCACATTCTCCTCGTGTCTGCGTGGGTTTCCTCCGGGTGCTCCGATTTCCTCCCACAGTCCAAGTTGTGCGGGTTAGGTTGATTGGCCATGCTAAAAATTGCCCTTAGTGTCCTGAGATGCGTAGGTTAGAGGGATTAGTGGGTAAATCTGTAGGGATATGTGGGTAGGCCTGGGTGGGATTGTGGTCGGGTGCAGACTCGATGGGCCAAATGGCCTCTTTCTGTACTGTAGGGTTTCTATGATCCACAAATCTAAATCCCGGCCCCCTGCACCAGTACTCAAGCCACACATTCATCTGCCTAATCTTCCTATTCCTACTCTCATCAACACGTGACACCGGCAGTAGTCCAGAAATTACTATCCTCGAGGTCCTGCACTTTAACTTGCTGCCTAACTCTCTATATTCACAGTTCAGGACCTCATTGCTTCACCGACCTATGACGTTGATACCAAGGTGTACAACGATTTTTGGCTGCTCACCCTCCCCCTTAAGATTGTTCTTTAACCGCTCAGAGACGTCTTTGACCCTGGCACCCAAGGAGGCAACACCATCTGGAGTCTCGATCGCGGCCACAGAAAGTCCTGTCTGTACCTTTAACTAGCGAGTTCCCTATTACTAGTGCACGCTTGTTCTTTGCCCGACCAAGTTCTACAGCAGAACCAGATGTGGTGTCATAGGCCTGGCTGCTGCTGGTAATTTCCCCTGAGAGGATATCCCTTTCAACAGTATCCAAAGCGGCATACCTGTTTGAAAAGGGAATAGCCACAGGAGACTCCTGCACTACCTGCCTGCCTCTCCTTGGAGTCACCCATCCACCTGACTGAACCTGTGGTGTGACAACCTCCCTGTAACTAGTGTCTATCACACTTTCTGCCCCCTGTACACTCCGCAGTGCATCCAGCTGCCACTCCAACTGAACAATGCAGTCTGTGAGAAGCTGCAGCTGGACACACTTCTTGCAGACAAAGTTGTCAGGGAGACTAGATTGCTCCCTGGTTTCCCACATCTTCAATCATAAAAAAATACAAATTACATTTTAAATGAGCCAATAACAATAGGATTAACTACTCAGAAGAAATAGCAAAAAAAAAAGATTTAACGAAGCTTCAGCATACCTTTTAAAATAGTAGGGAAATACTTTTCAGTTTTCAATGCAAAATTGCTATTTCCAAGCTGGATCTCAATGGGCATTCCCACTATGGCCCCATCATAAATTGGCCTGTTTAGGGACCTCCTGCATCTCACTGGGGCCTGTGACTGTTCCACTGAAGGCCGACGGCTGCTGCTCCCATCGGGAATTCGGGCACTATTTAAGTGCACAAAAGTTTATTTTATTGCTGGCAGCCCATAGCTTTCCGCCACTGACCAGAAGTTATGGTGTGGAAATGCTGGCGTTCAACTGGGGTGAGCACAGTAAGAAGTCTCACAACACCAGGTTAAAGTCCAACAGATTTATTTGATAGCACAAGCCACAAAATTTGGTTGTGCTACCAAATAAACCTGTTGGACTTTAACCTGCTGCTGTGAGACTTCTTACAGAAGTTATGGGTCAATGCTTTTCTTCACTCCCCTGGAGCTAACGAACTGGGAATGCTTTTGACGCTTTGAGTTTATCTCGTTATAGAACTACCTGGAATGATGAAAGTATGCCTGTGCAAAGTGGAAAGCATAAACATTGCCGAGAGGAGTTTGTACGAGAATTTTATTACATTATCACGTCACCCCCAGGTAAAGAACAAATATTTTGCAGGCAGTATTTCATTGGGAGTTTGAATCGACAATGATTAGGTGATGCCTATCAAATCAGACATTGGAAATTGGCTTAAATGGAACAAAAAAGGTAAGTTGTAATGAAGGAGAATGAAGTTTTTTTTTTAAATTTTAAGCAAGGGACCGTGAGCTTGTAGTGCTCTGTCTCTTTAAGAAGCCATAACTGCGAGAGAATGTTGAGACTTAACTGTTTGAAATCACGAGCTGTGAGAGTCTATGGCTGGAATTTTACCATCCCGCCCACCCCGGGAATCGGAATAGGCAACCAGTGGAGCATGGAAAGATCCGTTGACCTCGGGTGGGATTTTATGGTTTTGGGATGAGCGAGGCCATTAAATCCTGCGCTGTGTGTTTCATTTGTTTCATGTGAATGTTCATAGATTTGTTTTAGCATTCTTTTGGGCTACATTTGATCAGGTTTATCTTTTGGGAAAATTAACCTTCAGTTTTTAATTATTAGTATTTTGGAAGTTTAAAGACAGTACCACAATAACGCTTGCGTAATTCATATTAAAGCTTGTGCTATGTTTCTCTCCTTGTGTATGTGAATGCTTCAGGGTTTAATGTCTTCTGCCTGATATTGTGATGGTAGTTTAAGTGATTTAATTCAAAAGTCTAACAAAAGGGTATTATCATTAATAAAGTTTATTTTTCAAATGTTATGAACCTGGCGTTATACTTACTGGCCAGAGGCGTGATTCCTGGATATTTTGATAAGCATGTGAGAATGAGAGTTTTTAATTTGATAGCATTGATTGGAATTTACGATATTTAAAATGATTATGACCAATCCTGTGTTGGATTGATCTTGTCAGAAGTGGCACAATTGTGACGTTAGTGTACCTTTAAGAAATGTTTTTTTCTGTTCTCTGCAGCTCTCACAGCCTCAGCTTTTTTCATTGTTGCCGGTCTGTCTAGAGGAGTCCTTTTATTGCTACTTCAATGGCTTAAATGTGGTTTTGTTCATTTTTACTATGGGCCTCAGGTACTTTCTAGGATGGTTTTATGATTCTGTTGTTAGGAGGAAGACTGGTTGACAGGTCATGTGTTTTGGACAGTTTTTATTTTCCTTCCTAGTTAACTTAAGGTTTCATTTCCTGTTTGGCTGCAGGCTGCAGTTTTAGTTTAGAAGGGATATCAAGCTGAAAAGAAGTGTTTCTCTCTCTCCTGGATTTGGAAATTCTGCTGGTTCACTGAAAGCTCAGCTTCTTGCCTTCCTGGAGTAGAAAGTTGGCTGTTGGTGGTTAGCTTTCCTAGAGTGTCACCCTGGTGTTCTGGGAAGCTGTTCTAACTTCAAACTGTTCTGGCTGTATCCAGAGGGCCGCAAGAAATTACAAGGCTGAGAAGTCAGGGTTTCTACTCTCCAACCAAAGGACTCAGTTCCAGTATCACATGAGAATTAGTTGTTGCTGTGTTAAACCTGTGGAAAGGTTTTGTCTTTGGGAAGTTCAGTTTGATTGGAATATTTTAGATATATTTGTTAAGGGTTATACATTATCATGGTTGTTTGGTTTTTGTCTATAATTGATAAAAGGTATTGCTAATTTTCTTTCCGTACATGTTAACTGTATTCTTAAATAAACTTTGTTTGATAAAAGTTCCCTAGTGGGTTATTTGAATCATATCTGAAGTGAGACATAGAATCATAGAATCCTACAGTGCAGAAGGAAGCCATTCGGCCCATGGAGCCCACACTGACCACAATCCCACCCAGGCCCTATCCCCATAACCCCATGCATTTATCCTTGCTAGTCTCCCTGACACTAAGGGGTAATTTAGCATGGCCAATCCACCTAACCTGCACATCTTTGGATTGGGAGAGGAAACCGGAGCATCCAGAGAAAACCCACACAGATACAGGAAGAATGTGCAAACCCCACACAGATAGTGACCCAAGCTGGGAATCGAACCCAGGTCCCTGGCACTGTGAGGCAGTAGTGCTAACCACTGTGCCACCATGCTGCCCATATCATGCTTACTCTAGCCAAATTCAAAGTGCAAAACCTATGATCCAGGCGGACTTCATAAAACACTTCAGAGTTTCTGATCTGAATTGTAACGCAATGAAAAAGCAAATTTTGATATCAGATATTGAAAACAAAGTTTAAAAGGAGAGATCGTTAAATAAAAATGAGTCCCAGACTGTGTTCTTGTTAGATTGAATAGGAGGGTGGTAGCACAATGACGTCTATTTGAGAATTTTCACTTCACTCCTTTCCAAATGAGCAGAGAATTAAAACTCTCTGCTAACAGTTGCTCACTTGAAGCTCATATCAGCTGAAGATGTATTGATACTTTTACAGGAATTGGGAATTACTACACTTTAGTGACCTGTAGTTTATTATTCTAACACTGATGCGCGATTAAATCACTCGGGAGGCTAGAATGTACCCGGGAAATAAAGGCTTTTATTACTGACAAGAATGGAGCACACTATATACAATACAATCCCAGACTAAAGGGTCTCCAGGCAGTGCAGTGACCTTTATACTTCCCCAGGTAGGCGGAGCCAACTGGAGTGTACCACAGAACAATATCAACAGGTAGAACAGCCCAACCCTAACACCAACAGTAATTACAGTAACATATCTACAAACCCCATAGTGCTGACCATCCATGGCTCAGCACTCATAGTGGTAACCAACTATGGTTCACCACAAACACGCAATCAGCAGTTAGGAGATGGCACGGTGGCACAGTTAGCGTTGCTGCCTCACATCGCCAGGGACGCGAAGAAAAATATCAGCCATGATTGAATGGCGGAGAAGGCTCGATGGGCCACGTGGCCTAATTCGGCTCCTCTGTCTTATGGTCTTATGGTCTTATGGAGAAAGTGAATAGAGTAAGAGAGGACCCATTAAAGGAGGCTGATGTGACCCTGTTTATCAACAAGTTACAGCAGCTAGTGAATGGAGAACCAGGAACAGGCTGGGCAATAGTAGAATAAGGCAGGACAAAATTAAAAGTAGAATCTATTTGATAACAAGAATGACGACGATAAAAAATAACTGACATTGAAAGGGATTTTAAGAAGACAAAACAACAATCTTACACACAGTTTAGGTGGCTTCTATGGATATAAGAACAAAGTTTCTTTTATAGGAAAAGTTAAATAAACGTCAATGGAAATCTGTCAGCCAAACAACACTGTTTCTTGAATTTGAGGCAATTCTGTGTTGTGAAAAGTGCTCTGATTTAGGAAGTTAATTTTTTTTAAATGACGTAATCTAAGCTAAAGAACAAGCAATCAAAACATGTTAATGCCTGGAATCAAATAGAAATATTTGATTTCTGTTTCAAAGATATGAGAGTATTTTACTGGATTGCAGGATTTCTCCAGGGCTCCTGGCTGGAATTGAATAGTCATCAATGGGATCCATCAAATTAGATAGAATTAACTGAAGGTAGAAGATAGAGACAAGAAATAATAATAGCAATGTGGAATTGAGATATTGGATGCAATTCAGTGGAACATTTCAATTTAGCATTGATGCATATTCTAATGAAAGGAAAGGATAGATGAGGCTAGTAAATTGATAGCTTTCTCTTAGTGATATTTGTGTTCTTTTCTATGCTTTTTTTAAGAAAACAAAATTTGACATCACCAATGAAGCATCTGGACCATACTTTGAGAGATGAGCAATAACATTGTGATCTTTTGATAAAATCACAAGGAATTAACAAATGTGTAGCATGACACTTGGGGGCACTGTATTAAAGTGCAAATGAGTTACATGTGAAGTAAGTGATATGCAATAAATCAGTTCAAGGGTTTGGAAGTACTTGGAATAATGTATTGAGGTAAAGGTCTCAGGCATGTACAGTACTTGACATAAAAAGCTGGCATGAAATGGTTAATAGGGCTAGTGAAACAAATTAAATGATCAAGTACTCATGTACTCCATTGAAAAATGATCATGTACTCCATTGAAAAAATTATTTTAAAACAATTGAGATAGAATTAAACACACCGATATCTGTCAAACTGAGCAAAATTAAAGTGAATGGGTAAATAATTTGGATTGGAACAATAAAGGTAGCAAATTAACCAGGTGAAGAGTATCCACAAGATGAATACAGATGAATGGAGAGCTGGAGCAGTCCATGCATGATGTTATTTTCAATGCTATTGATTAAGGCGATCTATAGTTAGGTGGTATCAGAGATAATGAGCATCTATCAAAGTTGACATCATCCAGAGTTCAATTACAATAGATGACTGGAATATTATGGAATTTAACAGAAATTATGGGGAAAGGTGGACTTTCTTGTTGCACAGATCACCCCACTCAAGGGCCAGAGGAAACAAAGAAAGCGGTCACTAATAATAATGAGACAAAGGGGATCTCACCCTGTGAATATTCCACACAGGAATCAGTGAATGAAATTAATAACATAACAAAGAGTTAAATTTCATCTTTTACAAATGATAGTAGGATTAGTAAATGGTTTATGAGTTACAATGATACAGCTAAGCCAGAAACATGTGCTATCAGACTTAGACTGGTACTTACACTTACAGAAAAAAGCACAATACGATAAATTTGACTCATAGCAGTAGAGTTATTGGCAATCTCAGCTACAATGTCAGGAAACTGATATCAATAATTAATTTTAGGTTAAAATTAACACACAATCTATGTCAACTCATTATGAAGTTAGGAAATTTGGCATGTCAGCTACGACTCTCAACAACTTTTACAGATGCACCATTGAAAGCATTCTTTCTGTATCACAGCTTGGTATGGCTCCTGCTCATCCCAAGACCACAAGAAATTCAAAAAGTCATGAATGTAGCCCAATCGATCACACAAACCAGCCTCCCATCTATTGACTCTGTCTACACATCCCACTGCCTCGGCAAAGCAGCCAGCATAATTAAGGACCCCACTTAACCCGGGCATTCTCTCTTCCACCTTCTTCCATCGGGAAAAAGCCACAAAAGTCTGAGGTCATGTCCCAACTGACATAAGAACAGCTTCTTCCCTGCTACCATCAGACTTTTGAATGGACCTACCCTGCATTAAGTTAGTCTTTTTCAGCTATAACTGTAACACTACATTCTGCACTCTCTCTTTCCTTCTCTATGAACGATTTGCTTTGTATAGCACACAAGAAACAACACATGCTAATACATGTGACAATAATAAATCAAACCAAATCAAATCAAATCACAAACTCATCATATGACTTGGGGGGTGATCTTACCAAAATTTGGCACATTGTTGGTTCTGGTGCGAAAAACGGTGTGTTTATGTTTCTCTACAGATCTTATCACACTCTGTAAAAAAAACAAGCCGGGAGCGTTTTACAACATCATGCGAGGGGGCGGGGCATAAACCTACTGGCAAAGTCCGGCTGCACTGAGATCGGGATGACTGTGGTGAACCATCGTTGGTTCCCACTAGATAGTACTGAGCCAGGGTCTGGCCAGTACTACAAGTATGTATATATATGTTGCTGTTGGGGTTAGGGATGTGTTGTTCTACTTGTTGCTGGTGGGGTTAGGGTTGGGCTGTTACACCTTGTATTATAGTTATTGTGGTACATCCCAGTCGGGCTCCGCCTCCTGGGAGAGGTATAAAGGTCACTGCTCTGTCTGGGACCCCTCAGTCTGGGATCGTGTATATAATTAGTAGCTTCGTTGTAACAGCAAATAAAAGCCTTTATTTCCTGAGCACCTCAAGCCTCGTGTGTGATAACGCGCATCAATTTTATTTGCTGCTAAGTAAACTCTCGTTGAAGAAAAAAAAACGATACAGAGAGTATGGAGCAGATATTGAAACCTAAACGTCTTACACTGGATCCATGTGCGGCGGGCGCCTCTAACACCTTCGACCACTGGTTGAAATGTTTTGAGGACGACCTGGCAGCCTCCGCAGCGGTCACCACAGACGATGACAGACTCCGGGTCCTCCATGTAAGGGTAAGCGACACCGTATACCTCGCGATCCGTGCGGCCACCAACTACACAAAGGCCCTCGAGCTTCTTAAGAAGCGTTACATTAAACCGCTAAATGAAATGCATGCTCGATACCTCTTAGCCACTTGACGACGGCAGCCCGGCGAAACGACGGAAGAATACGCGAACGAGCTCCTACAGCTAGCCAGGGGCTGTAACTGCAAAGCAGTGTCAGCAGACCAGAATATGAACGACCTCGCTCGAGATGCGTTTGTGGTGGGAATCGGATCATCTTATATCCGACTCAAACTACTGGAGCAAGGTAATCTTGACCTCACTAAATCGATAGAACTGGCGGAGATGTTGGAGACGGCCTCCAAAAGTCTAATAGTGTATCCTGAAGACCACGTGGAGACAACGTGGCAGGACCAGTCGCTGATCCCTCCTCATCCCTCGAGTTCGAAAAGCTGCGTGATGGCGTGCCCACACTCGAGCCTGACGACGGCAGCAGCTCCGGGCGGCCCACGGTGTTACTTCTGTGGGGGAGCGAAGCATACTCGGCAACGGTGTCCCGCTAAAGCTGTGTTGTGCTCCACCTGCGGTAAGAAGGGGCACTATTCGAAAGTATGCCGATCTAAACATGCTTCTAGGAACAGCAGTGCGGCCTGCGATTCCTCGGAGCGCGGTTCTTCGTCGTCTGCATCGTCGAGGGTTTCGTCCACGTGCGAGGCCAGGATGACGCCATTACGGTCGACGGAGTCGGAGATGCGTGACCACCAGGGGTCGCTGATTTTGGCGCAATCACCCACGTGCGACCTATGGGAGCGGCCATGTTGGTTGGCACCGACCGCGAACGACCAGCAGGGGTCATCCTCGTCAATTTCAGCTGCCTGCAGTGGCGCTCATGAACCAACGGTGGCGTCGATCATCCTGGACCAGGCCAAGCCTCATAGACTCGACAAGTCTATGATGGACATTCAGGTAAACAACCACTTGAATTATTGTCTGTTTGACAGCGGGAGCACTGAGAGTTTTATCCACCCAGACGCTGTGAAGCGGTGTGGACTCCAGATTCAACCTGTCAAACAGACTATTTCTATGGCATCAAGGTCCCGGTCTGTCACCGTGCTAGGGAGTTGCGTGGGAACTTTAACGGTGCAAGGCACAGTTATGAGCGCTTCAAGCTCCTGGTGTTGCCGCACCTTTGCGCGCCAATACTTCTCGGACTAAACTTCATGGTCCACTTGAAGAGTGTAACCCTACAGTACGGTGGGCCACTCCCTCCGCTTTCAGTGGGAGAACAGCAGCTTCCAAATTGCCCAACGCAATTGCCTGTAGCCTCTCGACGCTGAAGATTATCACACCCTCCCTGTTCCAGAATCTTGTGCCAGGCTGCAAGCCCATTGCGACTAAGAGTAGGCATTACAGCGCTGAGGATCGGATCTTCATTCGATCTGAAGTTCAGCGGCTCCTCAAGGAAAGGATCATACAACCTAGCGCTAGTCCGTGGAGAGCGCAGGTCGTGGTGGTTAAGAGTGGGAACAAACCCCGGATGGTCATTGACTATAGTCAGACCATGAATAGATACACGCAGCTGGATGCGTATCCCCTCCCGCGCATATCTGACATGGTCAATCAGATTGCGCAGTACCGGGTGTTCTCCACCATAGACCTCAGGTCTGCCTACCACCAACTCCCCATTCGCCCAGAGGACCGACAGTACACGGCTTTTGAGGTGGATGGTCGCTTGTATCACTTTCTCAGGGTTCCCTTTGGTGTCACCAATGGGGTCTCGGTCTTCCAGCGTGCTATGGACCGAATGGTGGACCAGAACGGGCTGCGGGCTACCTTCCCGTACCTGGATAACGTCACCATCTGCGGCCTTGAACAGCAGGACCACGACACAAATCTCCTGAATTTCCTACGCACTGCATCTTGCCTGAACCTGACCTACAACAGGGAGAAGTGTGTATTTCGTACGCGCCGTTTAGCCTTCCTCGGATACGTGGTGGAAAACGGGTCATTGGCCCTGATCCAGACCGTATGCGTCCCCTCTTTGAACTTCCCCTGCCCACTAGTGCAAAAGCACTGAGGAGATGCATGGGCTTCTTCTCTTATTATGCACAGTGTGTTCCCAATTATGCGGACAAAGCCCGTCCGCTCATCAAGTCCACTTCTTTTCCCCTAACACCAGAGGCTCGCTTAGGCTTTGATAAACTAAAAGCCGACATCGCGAAAGCTACGATGCACGCTGTTGGATGAGTCCATCCCTTTTCAGGTGGAGAGCGATGCATCTGATTTCGCCCTGGCCGCCACACTTAACCAGGCGGGCAGGCCCGTCGCTTTTTTTTCCCGCACCCTCCAAGGCCCCGAAATTCGGCATTCAGCGGTGGAAAAGGAGGCCCAGGCCATTGTGGAGGCCGTCAGGCACTGGCGCCATTACTTGGCGGAAAAATGGCTCACCCTGATCACGGACCAGCGGTCCGTGGCGTTCATGTTTAATAACACGCTGAGGGGCAAGATCAAGAACGACAAGATCTTGCGGTGGAGAATTGAACTCTCCACCTATAATTATGACATCATGTATCGTCCAGGGAAACTCAATGAGCCCTCGGATGCCCTCTCGCGTGGAACATGCGCCAGTATACAGGAGGACCGTTTGCAGGCTCTCCATAATGACCTATGCCATCCTGGGGTCACTCGGCTCTACCACTTTGTAAAAGCCCGCAATCTGCCCTACTCGGTGGAGGATGTCAGGTCCAGAACAAGAAGCTGTCGGGTTTGCGTGGAATGCAAACCGCACTTTTACCGACCTGACCGGGCACAACTAGTCAAGGCCACTCGTCCCTTTGAAAGACTGAGTGTCGACTTTAAGGGCCCCCTTCCCTCAGCAGACCGGAATGTGTACTTCCTCAACATCATTGATGAGTACAGGAGATTCCCTTTTGTTATTCCCTGCTCTGATACATCCGCTGCCACGGTTATCAAGGCATTCCGTGATCTTTTTACCCTGTTCGGGTACCCCAGCTACATTCACAGCGACAGGGGCTCGTCGTTCATGAGCGATGACTTGAGGCAATACCTGCTCTCATACGGGATTGCCTCTAGTAGAACCACGAGCTACAACCCTAGGGGTAACGGACAGGTGGAACGTGAGAATGCTACAGTCTGGAAGGCTGTCTTACTGGCATTGAAGTCAAAAAGCCTTCCAGTCTCCCGTTGGCAAGAGGTGCTCCCTGATGCGCTCCATTCCATACGCTCACTCCTGTGTACGGCAACCAATGCTACTCCCCATGAGAGGCTGTTTTCATTCCCTCGGAAGTCTTCCTCTGGGACCTCATTACCGTCTTGGTTGACGTACTCAGGACCTGTCCTCCTGCGGCGACATGTAAGGGCCCGCAAGTCCGACCTGTTGGTCGAACAGGTCCATCTCCTCCACGCCAACCCTCAGTATGCCTATGTGGCATACCCTGACGGGCGAGAGGACACGGTCTCGATCCGAGACCTGGCGCCAGCAGGGAACGTAGAAACCCCTGTCGCTCCCATACCCCCAGTTAGAAACCCCCTAACTATTGTTTCCCCTCCGGACACGGCGCGGGCAGCATCGGGACCATTACTTAACCCTTTTACTCCCGTGTACAGCTTGCCTGAGTCCAGAGGATGGTCGCCACTTCAAGGCCTGTCGGAACTCAACGGATTACCATCACCTCGTGGTCAACCGGCCCGTGTGTCTGTGGAGGAACAGTTGGACATCGCCTTGGGGAGAACGCCACCGCGAGTGCCTACTCCGGTGTCATCGCCAGTATTGAGGAGGTCACAACGACGGTGCGGTCCCCCTGACCGTCTGAACTTATAGACTGATGACAAATTATTCTGTTTTTTTGTACCCCACCGGCCTTCGTCTTCAAAGGAGGGGTGAATGTGGTGAACCATCATTGGTTCCCACTAGATAGTACTGAGCCAGGGTCTGGCCAGTACTACAAGTATGTATATATGTTGCTGTTGGGGTTAGGGATGGGTTGTTCTACTTGTTGCTGTTGGGGTTAGGGTTGGGCTGTTACACCTTGTATTATAGTTATTGTGGTACATCCCAGTCGGGCTCCGCCTCCTGGGAGAGGTATAAAGGTCACTGCTCTGTCTGGGACCCCTCAGTCTGGGATTGTGTATATAATTAGTAGCTTCGTTGTAACATCAAATAAAAGCCTTTATTTCCTGAGCATCTCAAGCCTCGTGTTTGATAACGCGCATCAGTGACATGTTTAAAAAGCGCCCCAATCAGAACATGAATGATCCTCCCACCAGTCTCACCACGGAGGTCGCAGTGGATGCCCCTCCCTAATTGGAGTCAGCATTTCTTCCCCCCGATCCCCCCTCCACCAACAATCACTGCCGGCACTCCTCCCCAAATATCAGACCCCTTACCACCCCCCCCCCCTCCCAAGTCCTCCACCTACACAGTCACTGCGCCCAACCGCCCCGCCCAATCAGCCATCACCGTCTCACAGTCTGCTTGCAGCCATCACCACATACAAATTAATCCCCCTGCCCTCATGAGGCTCTCACTGGGGGTCCACGCCAGCACTGCCCCTGGCACAGGTTAACACTGCCAAGTTTGCATGGTGCCAACCTGGCAGAGTCAACCTGTGACCGGTGCAGTGCCGGGGGCATCGCCAGAGCACTCCTAGCCAAGTCACTCTCCCTGGGGTCTATATTCACCTTTATGCTGCTGGGGGGGATCCTCATGACAGATTCAAATCTGGGTGAATCTGCTGTAAACCACGCTGACATGAGCACATCGACGCAGTGTGAATATATGGTTGGGGAAGGGGGGGATCAATTTATTGTGAGGGGGAGGGGCGTGTAAATCATTTAAAAATCTATTAAAATTTATGTAAATCATTTTCACACCCATTTGGATGTGAACCTCATTATGTTGCCCGCGTGAGGGTGGCAAAAATTGGAAGTCGCGAATTCGCTGGCAAGATTTGCGGCTTTCGGGCACTGCTGCATCTTGAGCCCATGCTGGTAATCTTGCAGACGGCGAGAGTGGGCTCAAGATCCTGCCCTTGGTCTTAGCATCATACTCAAAGTGAACAAGGGAGAAAGAATATATGACCTTAAGGCAGTGATGCAAGATGTCAACGTTGAACAATTACTGGTACGGACTATCCACCGCCCTCGCAATTAAAATTAACAGTTCTGTTTTCTAATTTCAAAGTCCTTTGTGCAAAGAAAAACAAGTATGAAAACATTCAGCTTTGTGCATCAAATCAGTGCAGTTTCATTTGTTTAGAAGAAGCCACTTTATTTCACATTAATTTTTGTAATGAGCTTTTGTAACTCTTAAGTTCTATTAACTTTTATTATCTGTTATTTGAATATACTATGTTATGTTGAACAGACCAATCACTTTCAAACAACTTTATTGCTCTGAAGGTAAAGTAACTCATTCCAAGTAAGCAAAGAGAGACATGACAGCAACCTTCAAATAACCTGTCCAAAACAGGAGTCATTGATAAAGGTCTGATTTAATACCAATTCAATGGGATTTTGAGACGTTGAGCTTAAGACATCAATCATGGGGCCATGACAGCAAATTTCCTCATCCAATGAACAAGAGTGATATCAAAACATTCTTTTAGCTTCGCTAAAAAATAATGAGAGAGATGGTCAGTCCAGGGGACTAGGGGATTCCTGCTTTAGTTTACTTGGTTTTGCACAAATTGGGGGCCAAGGGAAATTATATCAAGAGGTGACCATCCCCCTGGAGAAAAAATTGATAAGCCCACTCGGAACATCACAGATCGACGATATACCCCTTATGCCAATTAAGAATTATATTTGCCTCATTTCGACCAATTAGACTGTAATAACATCATTGCTGGTATTGAAGTTCGTTTGTAGGGCCTGCTGTTCGTAGGGAAGAAGGGATTAGAGGAGAGGACCTTTCAAATGTTGATTTGGCTCATTTGGGTAAAGCTGCGGGCCAAAAGGGAGGACTGAAAGTGTTAAAATCATTGAATGCAGTAGAGCTCCCCTGAGTACAGTAAAATGATGAGGAGATGCCGGCATTGGACTGGGGTAAACACAGTAAGAAGTCTCACAACACCAGGTTAAAGTCCAACAGGTTTATTTGGTAGCAAATACCATAAGCTTTTGGAGCGCTGCTCCTTCGTCAGATGGAGTGGAAATGTACTCTCAAACAGTGCACAGACACAGAAATCAAGTTACAGAATACTAATTAGAATGCGAATCGCTACAGACAGCCAGGTCTTAAAGGTACAGACAATGTGGGTGGAGGGAGCATCAAACACAGGTCAAAGAGATGTGTATTGTCTCCAGACAGAACAGCTAGTGAGATTCAGCAAGTCCAGGGGGCAAGCTGTGGGGGTTACTGATAATGTGACATAAATCCAACATCCCGGTTTAGGCCGTCCTCATGTGTGCGGAACTTGGCTATCAGTTTCTGCTCAGTGACTCTGCGCTGTCGTGTGTCGTGAAGGCCGCCTTGGAGAACGCTTACCTGAAGATCCAAGGCTGATAGCCAAGTTCCGCACACCTGAGGATGGCCTAAACCGGGATGTTGGATTTATGTCACAAATTAATTTGTATTATTAATCACTATTTCCCTTTTGCTGTATGACTACAATTTAACCCTCTGTTAATAGTTCTGGATAACAAAAATCTATCAGTCTCAGTTCATGAATTCACAATTGACGCCACAATCATCTGTAATTTGTGAAAGACCATTCCAAACTCTTTATTGTCCTTATTGTCCTAACTTCACTCCTGACAGGTCTGGTCTTCAAAGTATGTCCCCTAATCCTCTAGACCCCCTGTTAGGGTACCAGAGCAGAAACTCTAGAGTATGTTATGAAGCCCGACTAGACCCCAACAGTTTTTTTCTATTTTGGCATCAGTGTGAGGATAAGATGATTCACACCAGGTGTGATTCTATTGATACACAAGGAAGCTTTTATCAAAACAAACGAGTTGCAAGAGTAGGTACCGTGTACCTGGTAGATGGTGTTCTCACGTGAGATGATGGCATCCGTGTCGATGATCCGGCACGTCTTGCAGAGGTTGCTGTGGGCAGGGTTGTGTGGTGTCATGGTCACTGTTCTCCTGAAGGCTGGGTAGTTTGCTGCGGACAATGGTCTGTTTGACAATGGTCTGTCATCGACACGGATGCCATCATCTCACGTGAGAACACCATCTACCAGGTACACGGTACCTACTCTTGCAACTCGGCCAACATTGTCTACCTGATACGCTGCAGGAAAGGATGTCCCGAGGCATGGTACATTGGGGAAACCATGCAGACACTACGACAACGGATGAATGAACACCGCTCGACAATCACCAAGCAAGACTGTTCTCTTCCTGTCGGGGAGCACTTCAGCAGTCACGGGCATTCAGCCTTGGATCTTCAGGTAAGCGTTCTCCAAGACGGCCTTCACGACACACGACAGCGCAGAGTCGCTGAGCAGAAACTGATAGCCAAGTTCCGCACACATGAGGATGGCCTAAACCGGGATGTTGGATTTATGTCACATTATCAGTAACCCCCACAGCTTGCCTCCTGGGCTTGTAGAATCTCACTAGCTGTTCTGTCTGGAGACAATACACATTTCTTTAACCTGTGTTTAATGTTCCCTCCACCCACATTGTCTGTACCTTTAAGACCTGGCTGGCTGTAGGATGCGCATTCTAATCAGTATTCTGCAACTTGATTTTGTCTGTTTGCACTGTTTGAGAGCACATTTCCACTCCATCTGGCGAAGGAGCAGTGCTCCGAAAGCTTATGGTATTTGCTACCAAATAAACCTGTTGGACTTTAACCTGGTGTTGTGAGACTTCTTACCGTGTTCACCCCAGTCCAACGCCGGCATCTCCACATCTTAACTACCTTCCCAGGTAATGCATTTCAGATTCACACAACCCTCTGAGTGAAGAAGTTTTTTCTCAAATCCCCTCTGAATCTCCTTCCCCTCACCTTTAAACTATACCCCCTCATGATTGATTCCTTAGCCAAGGGGAACAGCTACTCCCTACTCACCCTGTCTATAACCCTCATAATCTTATAGACCTCAATCATGTCCTCCCTCTCTGAAGAAAATGATCAAAGCCTATCCAGTCTCTCCCTAAAGCTTAAATGCTCCATCCCACAGAACATCTGATGAACCTCCTTTGCACCTACTCTTGTACTATCACATCCTTCTTATAGTGAGGTGACTAAAACTGCACACAGTATTCCAGCTGTAGCCTAACTAATGCTTTGTACCACTCCAGCACTACCTCCTTGCTCTTATACTCTATACCCCGAAAGCAAGTCTCCCATATGTCTTCGTCACTATCCAATTCCTGTGCTCTGCCACCTTCTGTGATCTGTGAATAATTACCCCAAGATCCCTCTGTTTCTCCTGGCTTCCCAGTGTCCTGCCAATCATTAAATACTCCCTTGTCTTGTTTCTTCTTCCAAAGTGCATTATCTCGCACTTTATCAGGGTTAAATACCATTTGCCACTGCTCTGCCCATCTGGCCAACCCATCTATATCTTCTTGCAGCCTACAAACATCTTTTTCACTATTAATCACTCTACCAATCTTGGTGCCATTTGCAAATATGCTTAGCGTACCCCCCCACATTTTCATCTATATTGTTTATGCCTATAGCAAACAAGAAGGGTGCCAGTAATTATCCTAGTGGTATAGAACAAAAAACAATACAGCACAGGAACAGGCCCTTCGGCCCTCCAAGCCTGCGCCGCTCATGGGCCCACGAGATCATTCTTTTGTATCCCTCTATTCCCAGTCTGTTCATGTGGCTATCTAGATAAGTCTTAAACGATCCGAGTGTGTCCGCCTCAATCACCTTGCTTGGCAATGCATTCCAGGTCCCCACCACCCTCTGTGTGTAAAATACGTCCCCCTGACATCTGTGCTGAACCTTGCCCCTCTCACCTTGAACCCGTGACCCCTTGTGTTCGTCACCTCTGACCTGGGAAAAAGCTTCCCACTGTTCACCCTATCTATGCCCTTCATAATCTTATACACCTCTATTAGGTCACCCCTCATCCTCCGTCTTTCCAGGGAGAACAACCCCAGTTTACCCAATCTCTCCTCATAGCTCAGACCCTCCATACCAGGCAACATCCTGGTAAACCTTCTCTGTACTCTCTCCAAAGCCTCTACGTCCTAATGGTAGTGGAACTACCAGAATGCGTCAGAACTGGACGCAGTATTCCAAATGTGGCCTAACCATCGTTCTATACAGCCGCAACATCATATGCCAACTTTTATATTCTATGCCCCGTCCAATAAAGGCAAGCATGCCATTTGCCTTCTTCACCACCCTCTCTACCTGTGCTGCCACCTTTAAGGATCTGTGGACTTGTACACCCAGGTCCCTCTGTGTGTCTATACTCCTGATGGTTCTGCCATTTATTGTATAGCTCCCCCTTAAATTAGATCTACCGAAATGCATCACTTCGCATTTATCTGGATTAAATTCCATCTGCCATTTCACCGCCCAATGTTCCAGCCTATCTATATCCTGCTGTATTCTCTGACAATGTTCTTCACTATTCGCAACTCCAGCAATCTTCGTGTCGTCCGCAAACTTACTGATCACACCAGTTACATCTTCCTCCAAATCATTTATATATATCACAAACAGCAGAGGTCCCAGTACAGAGCCCTGCGGAACACCACTAGTCACAGACCTCCAACCAGAAAAAGTCTCCTCCACTGCTACCCTCTGTCTTCTATGGCTAAGCCAGTTCTCCACCCATCTAGCTAGCTCACCTTTTATCCCGTGAGATTTAACCTTTTGCACCAGCCTGCCATGAGGGACCTTGTCAAACGCTTTACTAAAATCCATATAGACGACATCCACAGCCCTTCCCTCGTCAATCGTTTTTGTCACCTCCTCAAAAAACTCAACCAAATTTGTGAGGCATGACCTCCATGCCACTGGACACCGGCATCCAGACATTTGATCAGCAGCATTCTACCACTACCCTTTGTGTCCTATTACTAAGCCAGTTTCTGATCTATTTTGCCAAGTTTCCCTGAATGCCATGTGCTTTAACTTTCTCAATCAGCCTCCCATCTGGTACCTTGTCAAAATATTTGCTAAAATCCATACAAAATTACATCAACTGAACTCCCCTCATCCACATACTTATCACATTTTTGAAAAATTCTAACAAATTTATTAGGCATGATCTCCCTCTACAAAGCCATGCCTAATTAACCCATGCCTTTCCAAGTGGATGTTAATCCTCTCCTCCAGAATTTTCTCTAATAGTTTCTCTACCACTGATGCGAGATTCACGGTCTGTAATTTCCTGGTTCATCTTTGCCACCTTTTTTGAAAAGTGGAACCATGTTAGCCGCCCTCCGCAGATAGAGAGGAATTAAAAATCTGTGCCAGAGACCCTGCAATTTCCTGCCTCGCCTCCCACAGCAGCCTGGGATGCAATTCATCCGGGCCTGTGGATTTGTCCATAGGAAATGAGGAGGTATTAGATGTTAGAACCTCCAATAACTTGCCATTTCCTCAGTCAAACTGTGCAAGTTCCTCACACTCCCTCTTCCGGATTTTCATACTTATGTTCTCCTTTACCTGTGTGAAGACCAAAGGGAAGTATTGATTTAACACCCTTCAAATATCCTGTGGCTTCACACAGGCAGGGAGGCAATGGCCTAATGGTATTATCACTAGAATATTGATCTAGAAGCTCAACTAATGTTCTGGGGACCTGTGTTTGAATCCCACCACGGCAGATGATGGAATTTGAATTCAATAAAAAATATCAGGAATTAAGAATCTACTGATGTCCATGAAACATTGTTGATTATCGGAAAAATCCATCTGGTTCACTAATGCACTTTAGGGAAGGGAATCTGCCTGGTCCAGCCTACATGTCAGTCCAGGTGTAGTCTGTCCCCTGCAGGTCCCAGTGAAACCTGTCCCCCGCAGTCCTGATGAAACCTGTCCCTCCCTCGCAGGTGCCAATGTATCCTGTCCCTTCCCAGGTCCCGGTGAAGCGTGCCGCCCGCAGGTCCCAGTGAAGCGTGTGCCCCGCAGGTCCCAGTGAAGCATGTGCCCCGCAGGTCCCGGTGAAGCATGTCCCCTGTAGGTCCTGGTGAAGCGTGTCCCTCACAGGTCCGGAATTCTCCACTGCCCAAAGGTCATTGCAGAACATGGAAAATTTTGCCACCTTTTACTGGCTCTCTGTCTCCTGCTGCTGAGCCAATTGCCTAACGAGATCAATAATTTGTCCTCAATTCCACAAGTTTTGCCTTTATTTGATGGTCTCTTTTGAGAAACTTTACCACAACTATTCTGGAAGTCCAGATAAAAGCACACACACAGATATATCCACTACTTTATTCACCTCTTCAATAAATTCAATTGGGTTTATCAGGAATGCCATACTCTTTACAAGTTCATGTTGGCTTTCTCTGATCAGTTGAAAATTTTCAAGGTGCTTACTGTTTCCATCCTTAATTATGAATGTGAGCAATTTCACAGCAGCAGATATATTTAGCTAACTCACCTTTCTTAACTAAGGGAGGGACACACGGAATCTAAAGAAATTGTTTGTAAATCAGGAGAACTTTGGAAGATTCTATCATGTAAAATCAAAAACAAAAATTTCTGTAAAAACTCAGCAGTGACAAAGATGTCGTGGGCACAAGACAAAGGGAGTGTTAAAGGCTAACGAAGCTGCTGATAGTGGCGTAAAGATAAGATAGCTGAACAGGTTAATAGCAGAACAACCTAAGAACAAGTAACAGATGGCCCTGTGAGGTAAGGGCGTGAGAACTGAAAGTTGGTTTAAAAAAGGATGTCAAGATGGAGGAGAGTGTTCATGGTCCGAAGGTGGTGGAATATTACAGTTATGACATTCACAATATTCATACCCATTTCCTTAAAATTCTAGGATGGAAACCAATTGGGTCCAAGGTGTTGTATCACTCCACTCTCATTTTTTTCTTCCTTATGGTAAATTTACATGTGTTAACTTCCGTGGCTCCCGATCATTGATTTAACCGTAGTTTCTTTAGGTTGGTCAGCGTGTTATCCTTCTCCTCTACTGATGAAAAGTTATTATTTTAATTTATTAATTTATTAAATCTCTATTATCAGTTTAAAAGATGCTCTCATTGATCTTAACCAGCCTCTTTTTCCTAATAAATATAATGGTTTTGTGTAAATTTTGATAACAATTGCAATTTTCTCTTCATGTCCCACGTATTTTCTTTTATTGTCTGTTCTGTCTGTTTCTCTCCAATTTGCCAGGCACTGTTCTTTCATAACATTTTTTGTGTGCCTTTTATTTTAGTTTTATGTTGTCTTTTTTTAAAGCCATTCTTAATTTATTTTTGGTAAGTAGAAGTATTTCCTCTTAAAAGCGTAAGCTAGTTGCTTTATCACATTCAATTCTTTTTTTAAACACCTCCAACAAATCTGCTATTTTTGCCCATTAACCAATTTGGCCAGTTGTATTTTGGCTCATTGCATTAAGTTTTGTCTTATCTGAATCTAGAGCTTTTGTAGCTGTTTTACCTTTCTTCCTTTCAAGCACAACATATGATGGTCACTGCCGGGTAAATTAGGTTGTCAACTATATCTGGCTGATTATTCCTTATTAAATTCAGGATGTCTTTGCCCTTATTGATTCTGGACTAAATCTTCCACTCAGCATCTGGAAACATGAATCCTGCCATTTCTCGACTTCCTGACACGTTCTCTCACATCCATAGTGTTTTCTCCTTCTTGACATTTGGCAGAGAAGATTTAGGTGTGCCACCTCCCTAGACAGGCCCAAAGCAACAAAGGAGTTGTGTGGGTGATGGTCAGTGGTGTCGTGTGTGTGAGAGTGGGGTTGGGGAGAGCTGCGGGGGAGGGGGGAGAGGGGGTGGCACTGGTGTTAGAAGGGCATCAGTCCAGTCCATGGATGTTCAGTGTCCTAGCCCTCACCGTCATCCAACCAGCCTGCCTCCATATGCCCCTTACATTTCTCTCATGCTCCCATGTTCCCTCTACGCCCCTCATGACCTCCAAAACTATGCAGCCAGTATCCACTATGTACAGATATAGTGAGTCATGTGACAATACTGGCAAGTCTTTGAAATGTACTACAAAAATTGACGGCCGGGATTCTACCAAAAACATTTTAAGGTTGAATTCGTATGAAAACTGGAGTACCAAAAGAATCTCCCACACTCTGCACGGCTGAGTGCACTAGCGTGAATCCCGTTGGAACTCAGGGTGTATCCCCGCCCGGGAGGCTGGCAGCATAGCGCTGAGTGGGCCACTGCGCATGTGTTAATCTGTCAGCGCTGAGATCGGCGCATGCGCAATGGCCCTGCACTGCCGGCCTCCTGATTGCTGGCCAGCTCGTTCACTGGTCAGTCCCGCAACACTGGATACTGGCCCTTTGGCCCGATTGCTGGCCCCCCGAACATTCCCAGGCCAGCCCCGGTCTCCCCCTTCCCAGACCGCCCTGATCTCCTAAAACCCACCCCTCCCATCCATCCCCCCTGACAGTTACAGCAACCCCCCCTGCCTCCAGCAGTTATCCCTCACCCTGCAGTGCCAACCCCACCTCTCACTGCCAGCCCCGACCTCCCCTCTACCCCCCCCCCCCCACCTCAGCAAGCTCACCCCCAACCCTCCCACCCCAATGACCAGCCCCAATCGCTGGCCTCCTTTCCTGCCCCCATTGATCCAAACTGTAGAGTAGCAGCGGAACTCCCCACTCCCACAGATTGCCCCACCAGGCCTCACCCCCATCAGGCCCTGTCCCCTTAACACTGCACCATGCTCAGTGGACAGTGCCAAGGTGCCCTCTGGGCAGTGCAGGGGGCACAGACTGGCACTGCCCAGGGTGCCAATGCCAAGGAGGCATCCCCCCATGCCCAACCCTCTGGGGGACCCCCAATTGCCCCTCCCCTCACTCCAGCAAGGTTGGGCCGCTAGGTCTCCGAAAGTGGGGAACTGCAGTAAACTCCGCTGGAGTGAAATACTCCTGGCAGTGTGGTAGAGGCTAGAGGGCCCAGAGACCTCAGTCCTGAGCCCGTTAATTATATTTAAAGTATATGGAAATGCACATTTAAATTAACCATGAAGCTCCGTGACTAATTCTGGCGTGGAGCTGATGGCGCAAGAAATCCGGCGTTGGGTGAGCTGCTCAGGGCCAGACACTCTGCGCGGATCACACTAATCTGGCCCTGCTGAAATCTCTCATCCTGCTGCACAACAAAGTCAGTCCAGCGGGATGGGAGAATTGCTCCCGACCACTTGCAAATTCATAAAACATGCATTATTTCATACTCAAGTGTAAAATACACTGGTACTGTTAATCAAAATACTTAAATCCTATCAGCATTTGTAAAATTGTAAAAATAAACAAATATAATTTAAGAACAAAGATTGCTAATTCTATTATAACCTTGTAAAACTGTCTATCAAACAAAAATCTCAGTACCTTTCACAGCTCTGTAAACAATCCCCTTCTGATCTCAGTCCATTTGTGTTTTTTGAAAAAACTCATCCAAGCATTCATACTGGCCACATAAGAGCTGAATATTATGGATCATTTTGAAATCAAACGAAGCGAGGGCTATCTTTTTTCAAAGCTACAGCAGATGATCCATCAATCCAATGAGTGCATGAATAAATGTGCATTTTTTCAAAGCTTTTTCAGTTTGGACTTTTAAGTCATTGTCTAGATGATGACAGCAAGCACACCTAGCATATGTTTCAATAGTTTTGAATGTATAAGAGCACATTGTCCTTTGGGGAAAGTATCCTAATGCATTTCAACACTTACACAATAATGGTCAATGTTATGGTCAACGTATCTTTTTAGAGCAGAGCCCTAGGATCAATTTCTGAATTGGTAATTTATCAAACAACATCTAATACTGACAGTGGAAGTTGCCAAGACTTTAAAAGTTAACTGATAAAAGTTTTTGAATTTCACAGCAGCACCCACCTCCCCCATCAACCCCACCCACTTACCTGGTGGGCTTCCAATAGGCTTCCAAATCCCTCCCAACTTGACTAAAATATCATGAGTGATAAAATTCATATTTCCGCTAGGTCTTTATATAATGCCAACTCTGATTTTCCAGTATGGGTGCGCAAAACCGCAACCTACCACATTTCTCACTAAGGGGAAGGTGACATGGGTCGAGAATGAGGGAGCAAGGTAGAAAATTGTGACCTAGTCCTGGCCAGTACAGGAGGGGAAAATGTTGTCGAAAGTGTTGCCAAAAGCTATCCTGAATGCAGAAGAAGTTCCCTTTTTTTGATTAGCTCATCTGCTTACTCCAATCAATATGGAATTAACAGCTTTAATTAAAACAACATTGCTTATACTTTGTGTTTGCCTAATCCCTGCATTAATTTGCTTGCTACTTCACACTGACTACCAAGGGCTCTATACATAATCTTCCACTATAGTATTCAATTCTTCTCTACTTTTAAGTTCACCCTTACAGTCTCCACTGCCTGTTTATTATACAATCTCTTATCATCAAAGTAATTTCATCTTTACCCACCAAATACTACTCCCCTCCCCCTGCCCCCACAGCAGATTCTCTCCAAATCATAAAGCATGATGCATTTAATTTCCAGTCCTCACCATCTTTCTTGAGCCATGTCTCAGCAATGGCCACCATGTCATGCCACCAAGTTGTATTTGTGCCTGCAATTCATTCAATTTGTTCCTTACACTCTGCGCTTGTAAATAATGTTTATTTGGGCGTTACACTCTCTGCCCTTCTACTGATGTTTCACTCACACATTTCTGATTTCTTTTCACTGTTTTAATAACTTGACATCTTTTAGTGCTCTCTTTTCTTGTGGGGTGATAAAGCATAATTTCTGACGCTACTCCCTTTCATTTTGTTAGCTTTTGAGCTATTATTTAACTTACTTTTTCATCCTCTGAATTCCTCCCATTTACTTGTTTAAAATCCTGGTGGCCGCCCTCTTCTTGTTTTCCATTAGGAAACTAACCCTGGGCCCAGTCTGGTTCACATGGAGCCCATTAAAAAGCTACAACGCCTTTCTCTCCCAACACTGATACCAGTGTTCTTATTTACAACACTACTCCTTCAACCATCTGTTCACCATCCTAATCAGTTTATCTCTGCGCCAATTTACTTGGATAACAATTCAGAGATGCTTTTTCTTGAAGTCCTAATTTCTGGCACTCCCTAATCAGGGCCTTTTGTCTACTCTTCCCTCCATTGTTGGTCCATGGCCCACCACAGTGATCAGATCTTCCTCCCCCTCGTCAATAGCCTTTCAATCTCTTGTAACACTCAATTTACAAACTGAACATGTTAATTATGCCAAGATATAGAATGAAGCATATAATTGTCTGACTAAGAAATATGCATGAAATGGAATGTGCTGGTGAGTTTACCTCAGCTTCAGCCAATTTGGAAAAGTTTGATTGTTTCCCAATGTAGAATTCAGTTCCTTTCAAGGCTCCATCCAGGGTAATACCTCAGATCAGGAGTAAAATTAGGCTTAGGTAAGGACATGTCACAGCAAAATAAACCACCTGAGCATGGAGAGAGGTTTGTTAGATTTTCCTGTATCGCTGGTACAACATTTACAGTATTGAATCCAACTGAATGGTAAACTGAATTATAATGAAGTGGAAGGTAATGATCTGAAATGTAGATTGAACTATGAGCTACGGACTGAACATAAACATAAAATTCGTTTTACCTTTCCTGAAAATTTGATTCCTTTAAACAGAATGACGAAAACTATGCACCAGACCAGATACAGACAAAGGGCTAGATGCCAGACAACTTGCCCAGTCTCATTAATTGATCCTGAGCGATGTAAAACCACTGTACTAAATGAAAAATGACAGAACATGTTAGGGCAGTCATTCTGTTAAAGGGCATAATCCCGCTTTTCTTATCGAAGGGTTCATTCTTGAGGGAGGTACAGAGATTGTTTAATAACTTGGAAAAGAGGGTCACAGTATGACAAAGACAAATGCAGCAGTGTGTGAACTAAGAGACACAAATGAAGACGAATTTAACTCATCTTTGGCTCTCCGAGCAAAGATTCATTCTGTGGCCAAATCTTTTGCAGACATAGCAAAAGTGGATGATTAGGGAGTGGCTATGGGTGCTAGTCATGTGGTATTCTAGATGGCATTCATTAAGTTTCCACATATGCGCTTGTGCCCGTGAAGATCGAGATGGACTGCATGTGAATTTGCATATGCACCTCAAGTGAGCGATTGTAGCGGGCCTCCTGAGCACTGCTTGGAACCCCTGCGTGTAGCAAGAGGAGTTTGGCTGCACCTTTGGAAACTATGTGGACAGTCAGCATTCCCTTCTTAAAGGCAGAACACCTCTAAACCTAACCCTTCTCCCATCAACACCAAAAGAAAGTGGTACTGCTGGAGTGAAGGCTGATGGTCACTGAGGGTGCAATATAGTGAATGCAGCAAGTGTCATTGAAAAGGTCATTAAATTCAAAGTGACATGCCTCTGACTAGAATTAAATGTGCCTTGAAAATTTAACAAACAGTGTATGGAGATTACAGGCCATCAGATCCACAACCAAAAAGTGTTGGTTTCCAGCTGAGGCATCAGACTCTTAAGGAAAGGTCAGCCATTGTGGAGCCTCCTTCCAATGGAGAGAACACCTTCATCAAAAGTGGTGGGAGGTCAACCAATGTGTGAGAGAGGTGATTGGGCTGAGGAGCTGAGAGCAACAGTTGGACTTTCCCTCCAAGAATAAGAGGCAGTGAAGAGCATGCCACCCAAAAGAGGGACTCACTACCATAGAATTCTTACAGTGCTAAAGGAGGCCATTCAGTCCATCGAGTCTGCACCGACTCTCCAAAAGAGCATCTTACCCAGGCCTACCCATTCCTCTAACCATACACATTTACCATGACAAATCCATCCTATCCACACATCTAAGGGGCAATTTAGCATGGCCAATCCACCTAACCTCCACATCTTTGGACTGTGGGAGGGAACCGAGCACCCAGTGGAAACCCACGCTGACACAGGGAGAACGTGAAAATTCCATGCAGACAGTAACTCAAGACTGAAATCGAACCTGGGTCCCTGATGCTGTCAGGCAGCAGTGCTAACTACTGGGCCACCCTGTCCTCCTGCACCCACAAGCATAAAGGAGAGATGTTGGGGGAGAATGCACCATTACCATTACCAACCAGCAGGAGCAAAAAAGGGTGCCATCCTCACCAGGATGCCAAGGGGAAAGGTAATAGGGAAGTGGCTGAAGAGTGGACATAACGTATCCCTGGTTGTTCAGAAGTTTCAGAATTATCTGTTGATGTCAGAGTGGCAATGTCAGAGAGGGCAGCACCTGTCAAGGGAGTCCATCACTGACCAATACTGCGCGGACCAACCTAGGCCGGAATTGAACCTGGGTCCCTGGCGCTGTGAGGCAGCAATGCTAAACACTGTGCTATCATGCCACCCTTTTAGGAAGGACTTGTCACAGACAGAATGGCGGACACATCCTGTCTCCGGTGGCCATTACTGCCTATCTTATATCAAGGATGTCTGTCTTTTCTTACCTTTAGTGCATGTGTTCAATTAACTAATTCTACAGCAAACTTTTGAGAGTTAAAGAAAGGTTATTTATTCACAAGCACTGACCCCAAATTAAATGCAACACTTGTTCTCACGCACAGGGTCGAATTTTACCACCGCATTGCACCTGTTCTTGGGTGCGAAAAAGTGGTAAAGTGGAGTGCAAGGTGATTAGCACGATCTGTGCCCATTTTTGCCCCAGTTCCCACTTTACGAAGGGAAAAAGATCGATGCGATCGGGAGCCCGCCCAAAACGGGCATCATGTCAATTTAAATATTTTAGCATCATCTGAATGCAATTAGGGAACTGCACGCCCTATTTTACGAGCCCGCCTGCCTTTATCACAGCTCTCTAATTGCAGTTGGATAAATACTAAAATATGTAAATTGACATGATGCCCGTTGACATGATGCACGGGGGCGGAGGGGTCGGGGGCACTCACTCAGTGGCTGTGAAATTAAAAGTAAAGCAAAGTTAATTTATTAGTCACAAGTAAGGCTTACATTAACACTGCAATTAAGTTACTGTGAAATTCCCCTAGTCGCCACAGTCCGGCGCCTGTTTGGTTCAATGTTTGGGTCAATGCACCTAACCAGCAGATCTCTCAGACTGTGGGAGGAAGCCGCCTTCGGAGGTCCCTTCATTGGCTTCCTCTGAGGAGTCTTCCGAGCTGTCAAGGGATGGATGGGCAGGGTCAGCATTGGGAGCTGCGATGCCAGATGGCCCTGGAGCATCTGGGTCCTTTCCTGCAACACAGGACACAAGGTTAAGTGCAAGGGAGGGAGGGGAATCTGGGGTGTAAGAACTTACTTGACATTTCAAAGAAAATTACAGCACAGGAACAGGCCCTTCGGCCCTCAAAGCCTGCACCAACCATGCTGCCCATCTGAATTAAACCCCCTACCCTTCCAGGGACCATGTCCCTCTATTCCCATATATTTGTCAAGATGCCCCATAAAGGTCACTATCATATCTGCTTCCATTACCTCCCCCGGCAGCGAGTTCCAGGCACTCACTACCCTCTGTGTAAAAAAACTTGCCTCGTATATCTCCTTCAAACCTTACTCCTCGCACCTTAAACCTATGCTCCGGTAATTGACTCAAATTGAGTGGAGGATTGACAGGTGCTCACTTTTCAACTTCAGCCTGACCATGCAGTCACTGATGGACCAGATGTCCTCCTCTCCCGACAGCTCCAGCGCACGATCCTCAAAGGGGGTGAGGACTCAGAGGTCAGGCTCACCACCCCATCTTTGCCCTGTCCCAGCAGTTAGGGCATTCTTCTCCTGTGGGGAAAGAAGGAACCAGGAAAAAAATGATCCGTGGCTCCTGCAGAGTATAAGGGGGTGGGCCTCTGAGGGCAAGTGTTGTGACACTCTTGGGGGGGGGGTGGGAAAGGGTGCTTGGGGGTCAGGGGCTGGAAGCATGCAGGGATGCAGGGTGCTGGAGGTGGGGGGATCTAGGGGTGACTTACGAGAAGATGCTAGATGGGGTTAAACACTCATCCTTGCTGCCCAGATGAGGTCATTAACCTTTTTCTGGCACTGCTTGCCGGTTCTCTTGGCCAGTGCCATGGAACTAACAGAGGCATCCACTGCCTACCAGGCTGCTTTCCCATCACTTCCCCTGGGACGATGTCCTGCTGGGGGAAGAGGGTGTCCCGCCTTGCCTCCACTGCGTCCAGCAACCTGGCCAGGTCAGATTCCAGAAATCCAGGACTACCTGCTTCGACGACAATTCTTCCTGCACTGCCTGCCTGTCTGTCCATCCTTGGGGTTTTTATGGAGCTGCCTCTTGTTAGGGCAGATCAGCTGCAGGCAGTTTGGGAGAGCATCCCAGCAAGTCACATGCAGTTTGCTTGTTACCACTGAGGGGAAGGCAAGTGAACACTTGCAGGTGTGCTGAGGGGCAATGGGGGATCAGTGCCTCTATGATAATTGGGGCAGGGGAGAGAGAGGGAAAGGTCAGACAGCCATCGGAGGCAGGGGGAAATGGGGCCATGAGCAGATGGGTGCGGGGTGGGGGGAGGGGGAGCCATTGCTACTCTGCCTGCGATCGGTGGTGGATACCACGATCAGTCTGGATGGCGAGGGCTGGGGAGATAAGGGGGTCAGTAATGTTGGGGGAGGTCCAATGTCCGTGGGGGCCAGGGGCAGGCATTACCAGCCCGGGAGGGATCTGGCAGGGGAGCTGCTTTAATTTATTTTTTTGCTGTGCATACGCAGTTTGAGACTCCAAGCGGAACTGCAGGCTTTCGGCTGCGTTAAGCCTTGCCCACAGGTTTCTGCAGCGAGAAACGGACTCGCTCAAAATTTTGCAGCCAGAGTGCGTGGGGGGGAGACGGGACGCTGAAAACGTGCCCAAAAAACAGATCTGGAACTCTCACCCGGCACTTAGACAAAAAGTGGTAAAATACCACCCGCACTCTTACACACAGAAATATTAGACACAAAAAAGTTACGCACTGATAAAGAGAAGATTATACCAGAACAGATTATTAGCTTTCTCAATCTCGGAGATAAATTAAGACAAGTTTTGATGACAAGTTTTGGTTTTGATGAGTTAAAGTTGAAGTGAGTTTTTATACAATGAAGCGTTGACCGCAGGTTGTGAGGTTTCTCATAGTCAAGCTTCTAAGAGATTGGTTCTCAGGTGAATTTAAACAGGAACAGATTACGCAACTCAGCTTCTTAATGTCTCTCAGTTTACCTCATGACTGATTCACAGATTGCCTGAAACGATTATATCAAGGACCTTGGTGGTCCTGTCTGCAAACACCTTGCACTGATTTTTAAAAACAGACAAAAAAATGGCTGTTTCACCATGCAACTTTCACAAGTTCCAAGTCCTTTCCAAATATAGGGGTGGTGTTCATGGTGATTCCACTAGCTGCTTTGCAGGTTAATCCCTGAGAGTTTGAGACAGTCAGTGACTTTTTATTAGAAAGAACCATTCATTCTAATAATAGGCTCATCGATTTGTTTCAGGAAAGGTCATTGAATCACACCTGGAAGTTTTTTTTACGTTGGTCCATCCTTAAAGAAAGAAATGTGTTAATTCCCTAGATGGCTGTGTGTCCAAATTTAATTAGGTATTCACTTAAAACTGGATATTCTCTCAGATGCCAAAGGTCACACAATTTACAGCCTCCATTGTAATACCTTGTTTGTGTGCAGTTTTTAAAAGTATTGATTAAAAGTTTGTGGCATATTGGGGCATGACAGATTCCAGTCCATAAAAATCTAACTGATGCAAAACCACTGAAAGTGCTAACAGTTGTTTGAGCCCCTCACATGCCTGGGTGTATGAATTCTTGGTGACAGGTTACCCTCTTAAGACATGGAACCTTCGCACAAAAGCTGAAGAACAGTACAGGAGTTGGTCTGGGCCACTGCCAAATAGACGATACATCTGTATAAGGTGCGATTCTTTTGCCTGGACTGTACAAGGAGAGCTCTGCAATATATCCCCGTGAGAGTTTCAGAATCACGGTCGCCTGCTGCACTCTGCACACTCTCGCATAGCAGAGAGGTAGGGGCCTTGCATCCAGAGTTTCACTCCTCTTCTGATGAGGAGGATGTGGACGAGGAGGCTGAGGAGGCAGAATAGCAACACTAGCCATCTGAATCAGAAACCTGCGGATATGCCCCAGGAAGGCTCAATCTACCAGGGCAGGCTGCCACATCTTGCCCACTGATGCGCAATATAACACACGAGAGGCGTGATGTACTCGGGAAATAAAGGCTTTTATTGACAGCAATAACAGAGCTACCATATACAGTACACGATCCCAGACTAAAGGGTCACCAGGCAGAGCAGTGACCTTTATACCTCTCCCAGGAGGCGGAGCCGACTGGGGTGTACCATAACAACTATATTAACAGGTAGAACAGCCCAACCCTAACCCCAACAGTAACATATATACAGACTCATAGTACTGGCCAGACCATGGCTCAGCACTACCTAGTGGGAACCAACAATGGTTCACCACACCCACGTCTTCAGACATATTATTTACCTGTGTCCACTCCCCTGTCTGTCCAAGTAAAATGCCCATACACAAACATGGTCATCTAAAATCAGGTAGATAATGGTCCAGGTAATGGGGGAGCCACTCAGAAGCCACCGAATAAACGATGCAGGAAAAAATGAACTGACACAATTTAATCAAACATAAAGGACAGTAAGTAACATCAAATATTTCAACCCCGTGACACCCTAGTGCATCTATCCTACCTTTCTAATGCGCTTCTGAGTGCTCTGAGCCATAACCCTGATATCTGCAGTTGTTTATCATGATGCCCTGTGGTCAGAGGTGACCCTGGAAACCATCATCTGGGTGGTCTGGAAGGACCCGGCCTGGTAAGGGGCTCCTGCAAGGCGATCACAGCTCTGGAGATGGCTGGTGGTGGGGGAAGAGGAGCAACTGCACACCTTGGGAGTATCATGGGACGAGCTCCTGGATATGACAAGCTGCAGTCCCTTCTCCTTCTTCATGCACATCACCATTGTGTACCAGAGATGGAGGTGCATCAAAGGGGAATCCAGGCATTCTGACCCTCTCTTAGCTGGCCATTGCTTCAGAGAACTCATGACCCAAGCAATGGTAAGAAGATCTGTAAGTATACCCAGCAAACACTGAGTACTCTACTGGACCTAGCTCTCCATGAGTGTCGCCAACCTTTCTCTGAGGGAGGCCAAGTGCTCACATACCTGAGACATGGCACAACTAATGTCTTGGATGGACTCCTCTATCGTTTACACACAATTGTGCATAGCCTCTGGCAGCTTTACCAGATGTTCACCTAAGCTACACTGTAACTCCCACAGATACTGTGTGGCCAATATCAGAGGCCCTTATTCAGCCTGAAGCTAGATGTCTAGCTCCCTTTCCCCTGCTCCCATCCAGGTCTGTTATGTGTTTCATTTCTGTCCAGAGGTGGACACGAGCTTCAGGGCGGCACGGTAGCAGAGTGATTACCATTGCTGCCTCATAGTGCCAAAGACCCAGGTTCAATTCCCGGCTGCTCACCAGCCTGATCAATAACTTCCACCTCTGCGAGTATCATAGAGACCTCAGGTCTGGCATTCCACCCACCTGTGCCCTCCCTTTTTGCATTGTAGGGCCATTTCTCCTGCAGGCAGACAATAATCGACTTGGTCCTCTGCTCGCCTGGCATCCCCCAGCCCAGGATGGTTTTGCCTCCTTCACACTGCCACTCTCATCAGACTTGAGGGAAGCTGACACTCTGAGGCTTGTACCAACGTGCTGTATATGAGGCGCTGCTGCTGGAGCATACGATTCTTTCACTCACCTTTTGAGCCCTCCCCATGCTGAGATCCATTGCATGCTGCCCACTGGCAGCCACAGCGCACTCGTCATAGACTCACTTTCTAAATGTGGTCGAGGTCATTGACCTACTGCTGGCATTAGACCAGCCTCCCATCCATTGACTCTGTCGACACTTTCTACTGCCTCGGCAAAGCAGCCAGAATAATTAAGGATCCCACGCGCTCCAGACATTCTCTCTTCCACCTTCTTCCGTTGGGAAAAAGATACAAAAGTCTGAGGTCACGTACCAACCAACTCAAGAACAGCGTCTTCCCTGCTGCCGTCAGACTTTTGAATGGGCTTACCTTGCATTAAGTTGATCTTTCTCTACACCCTAGCTATGATTGTAACACTACATTCTGCATTCTCTCATTTCCTTCTCTATGAATGGTATGCTCTGTCTGTATACACGCAAGAAACAATACTTTTCACTGTATGTTAATACATGTGACAATAATAAATCAAATCAAATAGACCTGGGTATGCTGCTGGTGTCCACTGTTTATAACCTCTGCTCTATCTCCATCCAGGCTTTGGTGGTGGGTCGCTTTTTGCTGTCCATTGGGACCTTCTGCCCCTTCCCATGCAGTCTGGACAAGAACCTGCAGGGAGACATCCCTTAACCATGGCAACACCATCTGTCTGCTCTGCATCGTTCTCGGGTAAGAGCCTCTTGTTATACGTTGTGAGCTGAGCGTTGGCGTGGGTAATGACTGATGATGCAGGTGATGGTTGGTGTTCTGTGCCATACAGTGAATCTTCACAGTGGCAGGCACAACAAAGCAGAAAGATTTACACCACTTCAGATATGTCTAGCTGCTGTTTAACTGCCACATAATTACATTCAACCATCTACTTCCATAACAAATGGCAATGCTACCAGCATCCACTACACAGACCCGCGCTGCTATCTTAAATTCTGCCCAATATTTCTGCCAGCTACAAGTGGGAGCAGGTGAATGTCAAGCGTTTGGCCCAAGGACATGGAACTGGCATCAGAAAAAGGTTAATAACATCACACATGTGGTCAAGGTGCATCTTTATGTCACATTTCATAAACACCACATCACCAAGCTCCCACAATGCTCAATGTCCCACAACGCCATCTCTACCCCGGCTCCATTTCCTAACTCTCAGAACTCACATGCACATTATCCACGTCACTCACACCCACACAACGACCATCAGCCACAAACCCACCTTTCACTGCCTCCACATACATCCAAATGGGGCTGGCACATCACCCAAACACTGTGGAAATCAATTACTGAGATTTGGCCCTCGCTCTGGTTGGGGAAGGCTGCCCACAATAAAAGGAAGAGCCGGAGAACTGATGCAGCGTTGGCACATCTTCAACCTCTCAACCTTCTCAAGGATATCAGCAATAGAGCCTGTGGCATCTGGTGCTGTGGAGGTAAGCCATGATGTTAGTGACTGCATTGTGGCCACTGCCCACTCCTCCTTACCCTCATCCTTCAGATGTGACAGGAAATAAAGGTTGCAGATGGCATGACGCTGGAACTGCTGCTTTCCTCCCAAAAACCACCACAGATGAAGGATCTGATGGGCAACCTTCAGGAGAATGTTCCTATCAAGGATATCTCAGCAAACATACTACAAAAACACCACCAGCAAATGGCCCTTTAATTAGCATTTCTTCAGGGCTCAGTGTGTAGCAGAACATCTGATTTTTGATGAGTGATATGCAAATCCGCTTCCTAAATTCAGGATCTAGGCCTAGTCAATATTTCCCTTATCATCAGCTCTGACGAAGGGTCATCCTGACTCGAAACGTTAGCTTTATTCTCTCTCCATAGATGCTGTCAGACCTGCTGAGATTTTCCAGCATTTTCTGTTTTTGTGTCAGATTCCAGTATCCGCAGTAATTTGCTTTTATCTCATTAATTGTGTTAGGCCCTGGTCTCAGGATTTCGCTAAACTAGAGCCTTCCAGTTTATCCTGGGAATGCCCCTACTTGCATTCTCCTCTTCCCAGAATGCTGTGTGTGCTCTGCAGGAAGTGACCATGGTATTTATTTCTTAGATATCCATTACATTTATTAGCTACTCACCAACTTAAAAAAATCTGTTCCCTAATCTTTTTACCGAAGGGAATAATCTTCTTGTCCACTCACTTAACCTGTCTACATCCTTTTGTAGGCTCTCTGCATCCTTCTTGCAAATTATATTCTCACCTAACTTTGCATTGTCATTAAACTTGATCCTTTAATCTAAGTTATTAACATAGATCATAAATAGCTGATGCCCAAGTACTGATTTTTGCAGCACATGTCTAGTCTGCCTATCCATTCAAAGATAGCCTATTTATCCCTACTGTCTGTTGTCTGCCCATTAAACAATCCTCAATCCATGCTAGTATAATACCTCTAATCCCTCGAGTCCTAAATTTTTTGCAATGTCCTATCATGTGGAAGCTTATCGAAGGCCTTTTGAGAATCTAAATATAAACATCCACTGGTACCTCCTTATCCATCTTGTCAGTTATACCCTCAATCAACTATAACAGGTTTATTAAACATAACTTCCATGTTATAAAGCTGTTGACTCTAACAAATCATATTGTGATTTTCTAAGTGCCTCATTGTCAATTCCCTTAAGGTGAATACCAGTTATATTTTTAACCTTCCAATCCATGGGGATAATTTCTGGAATCTCGGGAAATCAAAACAATGAGGCCATTATCCCCGCAGCCACCTTGCTACACTATTTAAATAACTGCAGTGTCACAAACCATTGGCTTTGAAAGTTTCAGCAGGATAATAACAGCCAGCCTGGGATCTTCCTGTACCCAATTTAAAAGGGTGATTTTCCACTTGTAAATGAGGCGGTGTTGGGAATAGGACAATGCGCTAAGTGGGCATCAGTCCTGATTTTTGACTGCAATCTCATCTCAACTCCAATCGCAACCACTTGGGAGGCTCATCCTTAAATGGCAGCTGGGCTTACATGATGCAATTGGAGGACTGACCCATCACCCCAACCCCATCCCTCCCCGCTGTATCCCACCAGCCACAGCTGCTTTAAAATGGGAAGGGGCTGTTGGACCCCCTGCAACCCTCGTCTTGGGAATTTAATTTATTTACTGCTTTTAACGTAATCACAAGAAACCCACTGCTCTGATGGTGCCACTGCTGTCCCTGAAATTTTGGCCACACTGCCAAATTCCCCGGCCACTGATATCCAAGTTGGCTGTTGGGGATTGTGTCTTATACTGGCAGCTCATTGATAACAGTATGTGTTGGAAGGAGTTTAGGCCAAGAATAGATTGGGTCCAACAATGACACCATGATCATCCAGAAAACCACCCCCACCATGCTAGAATAGCCCACAATACAGGAATCAGCCCTCTCCACTCAAATCTCTGCCCAAGTATTGCAGTCGCATCAAACTAGCAAACAATGGATTGAACATTTTCAGTTTCACTAATAGCTATGATTGCTGCTCCCTGCAGAGTTTATACTTACTCCCAATATTGCTCAGTTTGGCTCCAATTTACATCAGTTCTGCAGGCTTCACTATTTTCATAACTATCAGCTGGATGTTCAAAACGGCACATAGAATCTGATAGATGATAAAATGAAGTCATGTAAAAGCAATCATAGGAAAAGATCATTTGATGCATTGTCCCTGTTCTCTATACCAGGGCCTGAATTTTACTCTCCTTCCTGGTGCATTTTGAGGTGGAAGGAATGGAGGGGGAAGTTTGAAATTTCATGGATGAGATTCCCTCCAGGTCCCCATCTGCCCTGACCCAGACACAAATTTACGGTGGGTTGAGCAGGGCCTCAGGCAGGAAAACCACCATTACCCCTCATTTAGGCCCTTAAATGGCTGGCCTTTATCCCATCCAGCCTTCACTTTCTGGCTGGTGAACACTGGATAACTGAGGGTGGGAAATCAAAAAAAGTGCTATCTTCGATCTCGGACAGGAAGTGGGTGGGCGTGGATGATGCCTCAATCAGAATCCCTATTCTGACTGGGAGCGCAATTCCCTCACAGACTGGTCACTTCTGGAACATCCCTCAACTCCCTGGCATAAGCCCTGATTACCCACTCACCCTAACCCTGCATCCCCACCTCCCCCCATCACCCCCCCCCACCCCCACCCGTCACTCGTGACCTCCCAGGACATCCCCTACCCTCCCCTCTGAGGGACACCTCACACTGGCTCCCTGCACTTTGTCCCAGGCATGGCGCTGCAGCACCACTTCCAGCCACTGCTGCACTGTGTCTGGATGGGCTGGAGCGCTGTCAACCAATCTGATTGGCCATCGGCTCTCGAAGGTGGGACTTCCTTCCAGGTGCTGACAGAAGACCTGCCTGTTGCCAATCAGTATTCATTTGAGTGTAAAATGGTAGCATGGGTGTCAAAGGGAGATGCGCTCCCCTGCCAACACTCCAGATGAAGGGGATAGAGGCCCCATCATCTGAAAAATTCAGGCCCAGATCTCTCTATTCTAATCTAATATTCTTATTCATTATCCATGCAATTTACTTATATTTAAGGTAATTACCCAATTTTCTTCAAACTGTAGTGATTCAATTGACGTCAATAATCAATGTTCCAATAACTCCTTTAAATAAGATTTGAATCTAAATTAGCTTCCCTAATATCAAAGTAATATTCCTTTACAAAGATCTGAACACTTAAAAAACATTCACTTTTAAAATATTCCCCATTTAACAGTATCTCTTATATTGAATACAATCTGTTTCCTTTTGAATTCTTGGTCACAAAACAAAATTTATTCCTGTCGGAGTGGCAGTGTTAGTTCTGTTTAGAACTCAGTGACTTACCAAGCCCTGATTACCCACTCACCCTAACCCTGCATCCCCACCTCCCCCCTTCCCCCCCCACCCCCGCCCGCCACTCGTGGTTGCAAGGTGACCAAGTCTGGGAAGTAAATAGAAAAGGGCATATGATATTTCAAAATGATAGAAAAGAAACAAAGGCATGGTGCTTCATTAATAAAGGAGAAATTAGCACTGTTGTGGGAAAATCACCACTCGGAGTCAGATCTAAAGATTCAACACGCAGTTTTATTGGACAAAGCTTTGGGAGAAGCGCTGGGCTCTCCGCAGTGCGCGCAGTCACCTTCTCAACTTTAAAATGGCAGTTGAGCATCTTTTATACATTTTCAAATAATAGACAAGTACAGACATTAGCCATTAGCACGTCGTTATACATAGAGTAGACAAGGATGGACATCAGCAGTTAACACATCGTTATACGTAGTGTAGATACATTTATGCATTTATGTCCCCCATCAACGACTGATCTCGTTATCAAAACTCATTGTTTTGGTTCTGCTTTATCTCAAGCTAAGGTGCCTCAAGGTCTGATCTGTTTCCTGCAGCAATTTAGACACTAACAGATTTTAACTCACTGTGCAATGTCTGTGCCTAAGTCAGCACATCTTAATATCTTTTCTCAGAGTCCATTTTGTGCCAGGTAACCATTTTGTATCCTTTAATTTTGATTTTACTCCAACAGCACAGTAGTGAAAAATTATCTTGGGCAAACAGATGAAGATGTGGAATCACTTTAGGGTGAAATGGGAAAAAAAGAATGTAAATGTGTCACTGGTAGGTGTCATTTATAAGCCCCTTAACAGCAACTACAATGTAGGGCAGAGTTTAAATCAAGAAGTAATGGGGCTTGTAAGAAAGTACTTCAATTAGTGCTTTTAGTCTTCATATAGATCGGAAAAATCAAATTGGCAATGGTATCAAAGAGAATAAATTTATAGAGTGGTTTCAGCAGAATTTCTTAGAACAATATGTTGTGGAACCAATCAGGCTTTTTTAAACCTCATAGTGTGTAATGAAAAAGGATCAGTAGTTTATCTTAGTGTAAATAATCCTCCAGGGAAGAGTGATCATAACATGCTGGAATTAAATATTCCATTTGAGTTAGAGTTTTGAGCCGGAAACCAGAGTCTTAAATGCAATGGCTGGGGGTGGCGGCGGGGGGTGGTGGTTTGCAGTCAAGAGGTGAGTTACTCACTGCAATATTCCTAACCTCTGACCTGCTCTTGTTACAGTATTCAGATGGTTAGTCCAGGTCAGTTTCTGGTCAATGGGAACCGCCAGGAAATTGATAGTGAAGGATTCAATTATGGCAATGCTGTTGATCCTCGTTTGGTCGGAGTCAGATCTAAAGATTCAACACGCAGTTTTATCGGACAAAGCTTTGGGAGAAGCGTTGGGCTCTCCGCAGTGCGCGCAGTCACCTTCTCAACTTTAAAATGGCAGTTGAGCATCTTTTATACATTTTCAAATAATAGACAAGTACAGACATTAGCCGTTTGCACATCGTTATACATAGAGTAGACAAGGACGGACATCGACAGTTAACACATTGTTATACGTAGTGTAGATACAATTATGCATTTATGTCCCCCATCAACGACTGATCTCGTTACTGGAACTTGTGTGGTCCAAATGTTACTTCCATTTTGAATTGAATTGACTTGTTATTGTCACATGTATTGCGATACAGTGAAAAGTATTGCTTTTTGCGTGTCATACAGACAAAACATAATGTTTATAGAGTTCATGGTGAAGAAAGAAGGGATAGGGTGCAGAATATAGTGCTACAGTTACCGATAGGGTGAAGCGAAAGTTCGGTTTAATATGTGACAGGACCATTCAAAGATTTGATGGCAGCAAGGAGGAAGCTGTTCTTGAGTCATTTGGTACATGATCTCAGACTTTTGTGTCTTTTTCCCAATGGAAGAAAGTGGAAGAGAATATGTCCGGGCTATGTGGGGTTCCTGATTGTGCTGGCTGCTTTCCTGATACAGAAGGAAGTGTAAATACAGTCAAATAGAGTCAATGGATGGGAGGCTGGTTTGAGTGATGGACTGGGCTATGTTCACAACCCTTTGTAGTTTCTTGCGGGAAAGGGAATCGGGAAAGGGAATGGGAAAGGGATAGAATACTGCCGGTTAAAAAATAACAAGCTTCTGCCCGTTACCCTCTGCTAGCTGCTCACTGGCTGCTCACTCCTTTCCAATGCCCCCGTCCTCCCCATTCCCCTTTAAGGAAATTGTGCTATGCACAAAGATTGTCAGCAGCCCTTTCCTGGCTGCTGGCACCTGATATCAAAGCTTTGGCACTCCCAATTAGTGCGTCATGAGCAACAAATGTGCTATATCTGAAAATTCTGCCAAGGGATGAACCAGCAAGGGTCAAGATGTTTGAGTTGGCATTTTTCATCAAAATCTTGCACTCCCCTTGTTGGTCACTGAAAGGCAGGTCCATACTATTCCACAATTTCACAACTTAGAGCAAAATGCATAAAGATAACCAACCACTCTGAACATTTAGGCTCATATCCTGCAGCATCACACGCAATAACCGAGCTCTGTGTCAAGAGAAAGACTTTCACTTATACAGTATCTTGCATGATCTCAGGATGTCCAAAAATGTTTCACAACCAATGAAGTACTTTCAAGATGTAGTCACTGTTGTAATGGAGGACCAAATCCCCAACAGCTTGGTCCTTGCAAAGTGCTGCATACTTGGCATTGAGAGCATGTCATCAGAGCTCAGCTTCACTGGGTCGTCTTATGATTCACATGGAGGATTCCCACCTACCAAAGGCAATATCTACAGCAAGCTGAACATGGAACCTGCACTACAGGACATCCCAAACTTAGACAGAAAGACAATCTGACAGCTTGTAAACTGGATTCCAATATATTGGAAAAAAATCAACCTTGGACAGCCCCAAATGGAGAAATCCTGTAATCCAAGGCTTTGATCCTCATAAGAGAAAAAAAAAGTGGAGGTTAGCAAATGGGTCAATAACCAGGGGGTGTAGATTTAAGTTATGGAGCAGGAGATGTGAAGAAAATCTTTTCGTCCAGAGGGTGGTGAGAATCTGAAACTCACTGCCTGAAAGAATGGTAGAGGTGGGACCCCTCAAAACATTTAAGTAGTATTTACATGACCACTTGAAATGCCATAGCATGCAAGACTACAGACCAAGTGCTGGAAAACGGGGTTAGTATAGATAGGTGCTTGATGGCTGGCGTAGGCACAATGGGCTGAAGGGCTTCTTTCCATCATGTAAAACGCTATGACACTATCATTCTCTGTTATCAAAGCATTTTAATTTTTGAGGAGAATAGTCAAGTGCCTTCAGGACAAATGAGTATGGCACAAGGCCAATGCCTCCATCCATCCCTTCAATACAGATTTCATATGCAGTATTTGCAATCTGTTAGGCAAATCGAGACTTGGCTTCATGTCATATGAGACAGCTCCAACCTAGACGCTAAACCAGTCTTCTTTTCAAACTGGCCAAACACTCATCTGTCGCAGTGACAGAACAAATCATTAATGCAAGAAAAAGGCAGCCAATCTGTGGACAGCAAGTACGTTCAAACAGAAATGTGGCAGTGACCAAGTAATTTGCTTCATTTGAAAGGCAGCACCTCTGGCAGTGCAGCACTCTCTCAGTACTACACTGGAGTGTCAACCTAAATCTTGTACTCAAGTTTCTGGAGTGGAATTTGAATTAGGGAAGATGGTGGCTGGATTAATAATTGGATTATTAATCTAGAGAACCGAGGTTCAAATCCCACCACTATCAAAAGAAAAAACTTTTCTGGTTTACTAATGTCCCATTAGGGAAGGAAATTTGCTATTCTGACACAATCTGGCCTACACGTGACTCCAGATCCACAACAATGTAGATGACTCTTAAATGATCTAGCAAGCCAATCAGTTCCAGGACAATTAAGGAAGGGCAATAAATGCTGGCCCAGCCGGTGACACCCATGTCCCATGAAAGATTGCTCACCTTGTTAGATTGTTGGAGGCAGCCAACACAAAGAAACTGTGCTTCAGCTAGAATTATATTGCACATCAGATGCTGGAATAGAAGCTACATTTTCAATGCTTCTATGTATTAAATCTAGCACAATGATGGAAAATTCCACCTCAGGATAAAACAGTCTCAATTCAGGTTCACACAGATATCATTGCTCAGCCATTACAAAGAGTGAATACTTCAGGCAAACAATAGGAATGGTACTAAGGTAGATTCACTGTACAATTCTAAGTGGCCCAACAGTTACATTAATCCTCCTGCTTCTTAAGTCCCACCCGTCATTCCTCTGCGAACATTTTTCAGCCTTATTTTGTCTCAGTTCAACAAGCTTTTTTTAAATTGTTCATCAGACATATGTGTAACTGGCCATCCCTAATTGCCCTTGAGAGTTGTTATGAGTCATTTACCATGAGTCTAGAGTCACACATGTAGGCCTGACCATGTCAGAAGAGTAGAACTGCTTCCCTAAAGGGAAGTTAGTGATCCAGATACAATTTTACTTTTGATCATTTCATGATCACATGAGACAAACTTTCAAGTCCAGAGTTTTTAGACTAATTAATTGAGTTCAAATTCCACCAATTGCCATGATGGGATTTGAACCCATGCTCCCAAATCATTAGCCTGAGCCTCTGGTTTACTAATCCAATGACATTACCATTATACCACCATCTCCCAGCAGGATCTTGTTCATGTGTCTCCTTTATAAATCAATCAATTATTTCCCCTTATTATCTGCCTTTCTCTTCCTTATATTTCAATTCGCTACTGTACCTCCACCATTTTTGTAAACCAAGAAAGGGAATCTCCAGACGTTGCCCAGTCCTACAGTACAGCCAATCATTGAGAGCAAGTAGTCAGCTTTCAAGGCCCAGTTGCCTCGCTCTAAGTTCTCATCAGCTTGCCCCAAGCATCTACTGTGGTCATACTGAAGGGGAGGAAAGAAATGGCACATTCAGGAAGTTAGATAGACGGTGGAAGGAAAATTTAACATTGCCAACACAAAACACCTGAAAAGCCAACAGAGAGATTCAAAAATAAAATCTGTCCATACCCCTCACCAGCCCCACATGCCACCCCCGAAACAAAGATTTCTATGAGTAGATAGAGAACAAAGGGAATGGGACACAGGTTCATTGAAACACTATTTTCAGATTTATCCAAAATTCTGAACATGCAAACATACAAAATAGGAGCAGGAATAGACTATTTGACCCCTCGAACATACTCACTCAGATTCAATAAAATCATTGCCAAACTGAACAAGAAACAAAAGACAGAAATTTGCAGTCTGCAGCAGTGACGAATTAAAAACCTTTGAACCCTCGGGCATGTTAAAATTACAGAGAAAAACAAAACCTTTCTGTAGACCGAGTGATCATGTGATGATGCGGTGACAAAAGAGGTCACATAGCAGGGGGACGGAAGTTACCCCGGTGAGCGCAGGCAGAGCACAAGCATGATGTAATTTCTAAACTTGTGAATAAACGACTCTTTGTTCTAAGTTGTTGTTGTCAGTGCTTCAGGAAACCAGCACATTTACATAGTGTCAGGAGCAATATGGCACAAGGACTTTGCCGAAATGACCCACTCAGTTTTGGTGAGAATACTGCAGATAGTAGGGGAAAGTTCATGAAGGAGTGGCATGCGTACTGCAGTGCTGCATTGTCTGACCAGTCAAAAATGGTACAGACTTACACCTTGCCAAACCTAGCAGGCACTATGGCCATCGAGTGATTTGAGTCATTTGTTTTCCAGATGGAGGAGGAAAAAGAAGACCTTGAGATAATTCTAAAAAAATGTAGAATATCTGTCTTCTGGTAAAAAATATAATCCTCAACAGACATGTATTAATTCAACAAACCAAAGAGCAGATGAATCAATACAATCTTACATGGCCATCTGGAGATCTTGGCAAAGAAAGGTGCGTTTGGAGATCTCGCTAATGAATTAATCAGGGGTCGAATAGTTTGTGAAATTCACGACAAGTTAGTTTGCAAGAAGTTGCTGCGCGAGAAAGACCTAACGTTACAAATAGCCATTAGTATCTGCATGTTAAACAAACAATCAGAACAAAGAAGCAGCTATTTTAGGTGGGAAACGGAAGTATTCACAGTACAACTTGCACCCTGCTCCAACTGCAGTGTGCACCCTCAGAACACAACAGCCTGGTTTGCAAATGGTAAAAGATGCAACAAATATGGGAAATGGAATCACTTTGTTAAATGCCGCAGATCAAAACCACAGCAGCTTTCGTCTGCCATCAGCAACATGGCAGCAGGTCAGTCCTCCACAGTAGGAGTGTCAGTAAGGTGAATGAACTGGAGTTCAGCCAAAGCAGCAAAGCTACAGAGCCTCCAACAACACTCTATTATGTGAGTGTCGACACTGTCACAGAAAAGGGTGAGATCTTTGTCATCCTCAACGTGATTTGCAGTAATGCAGGACTGAAGGTAAAGGTTGATATTGGAGCAAAGTAGAACTGTGCAGCATCAGACCCCAGCACCCAGGCAGACCTCATGACTGGAGGTGTAGCTACTCTCCACCACACACAGAGCAGTTTCAAGTCTCATATAGTTCAACAGAATGCAAGGTCATAATTAGTTCTTGATCCAGAAGTGCATGCTTTATAACACCAGGACCCAGAAATGTTAACATACAGAGAACTCTTCAACTGTGTGGTCATTGGTAAACTATCACTTGTATACCACATGAGACTAGATGACTTGGTACCACCAACAGTCTGTGCTCCAAGAAGAGTACCAGTAGCCATGAAGCAGAAAGTAGTCAATGAACTACATCAGATGACAGCACTTGGTGTCATAACTCCTACCAATGAGGTCACATAATGTGTTAAGGTTCAGGTTAGATACTCCAAAGTGCTGTATGGAGACCACCTGAACCATAAGTTTTGCATCTTGAATTTGGCTAGGATATGCATGAGATGTTTCACTTCAAGTATAATTCAAGTGACCCACTAGGGAGCTTTAATCAACAAAGTTTATTTAAGAATATAGTAAAGGTGTATGGTAATCAAATTAGCAAGAACTTTTATCAATTACAAACAAGAAACAAAACAACCACTATAATGAATAACTCTTAATCAATATATATCAGATGTTCCAATCAAAATCAATATCCAATAAACAAAACCGTTTAAACAGATTTATCACTGCATAGACTAAGATACTGGAATCCAGTTCCCTGGGTTAAATGCTGATTTCAAATGATCTTGAAAACTCAGAGCAACTTGTAGTCATCAGCTCCCCAAAAACACCAAAACACAGATTGTTTTACTGCAGGATGGCAATAAGCTGTGCTTTCAGCTAACTGGTAAAACTTTCAAAATAAAAACAGAGTGAGAGACTTATTTTACTGATGCTTCTAACACTGCAGCCAAAACAAAATTTTTTAAAATTCTTGTCACCTGACTGGCACACATTTTCTTCTTCCCAATAATGACATCACCTAAGGCTGTGAGCTGAGAAACACTGACTGTGAGAGCTGCAGAGATCAAGATTTTTTTAAAAATCTCTTAAAGGGACATTAATGTCACAAATGGGTTTCAGTAGACTCTCTGTGTGGAGTCTGCACGTTCTCACCATGTCTGCGTGGGTTTCCTCCGGGTGCTCCGGTTTCCTCCCACAGTCCGAAAGACATGCTGGTTAGGTGCATTGGCCATGTTAAATTCTGCCTCATTGTACCCGAACAGGCGCCGGAGTGTGGCAACTAGAGATTTTCACAATAACTTCATTGCAATGTTAATGTAAGCCTACTTGTGACATCTAATAAATAAACTTTAAACAGTAATGGTGGCTGCAGTAAAGAAAGATGGCACGGTCAGGATCGACATTGACCCAGTTCACTTAAACAAGGCGCTGCTCAGACCACATCACCTTATGAAGAAGAAGTCAAGGCGCTAAAGGAGGTGGCTGCCCCAGCAAACACAACTGAACTTAAATCGTTCTTGGGGATGATAAGCTACAATGGAATATTTTTACAAAATATATCGAAGGTGCTGGGCCCTTTGCATATTTTGCTGAAGAACCACCATCGTTGGTCTTGGTGGGCTCCCCAGGAGGAAGCTTTCAACAGAGTAAAGCAATTGTTGCATTGCTCAAAGCTGTTAGTTCCTTTCGACCTATCTAAAGAACAGGTATGTGTGACGTCTCTCCATGTGGTGTTGTCCCATGAGATGGACAATGGCTCTGATAAACCAATAAGGTATGGGGTCAAGAACCCACTCAGAGGCCGAAAAAGGCTACTCACAAATCGAGAAGGAAGGACTAGCAATAGTCTTTGGCATCAAGAAATTCCACCAGTACTTACATGGTAGACACTTTACCATTGTTTCTGACCACAAACCATTCTTGGGTCTCTTCAAAGAGGACAGGCTATCCTACCAATCGCATTGGCAAGAATTCAATGGTGGGCATTAATCTGTCTGCCTATGAATATACGTTCAAGCACTGACCTGGAACACACATAGCGAATGGTGGATGTTCTTAGCTGTCTACCCTTGCAAGAAAGTATCGCATGTACTTCAGTACCACAAGAAATCATCATGGCATTAAATCTTTTAGACATATTGTCAGTCTGTGCCAAACAGATCTGGAACTGGACCAATTGAGATCCACTTTTAACCAAAGTGAGAGACAAAATACTCATAGGATGGGTAAATGAGGAAATGAAACCATTCTTTACCTGCAAGAATGAATTGAGGTGTCAGGATGGCATCATACACTGGAGGGCAAGTGTAGTCATTGCTGCACCAGGCAGAGAGCTGCTCCTAACTGAATTACATAGCACTCAACCTGGCATTCCTAAGATGCAGATGTTTGCAGGAGTTATGTGTGGTGGCCTGGTATTGATACTGATATTGAGAAGCAAATCAAACACTGTCAACAGTGAAGGGTGGTGGCATGGTGGATTAGCACTGCTTTTTCACAGCGCCAGGGACCCAGTTCAATTCCAGCCTTGGGTCACTGTCAGTGTGGAGTTTACACATTCTCCCAGTGTCTGCGTGGGTTCCCCGGGTGCTCCAGTTTTCTCTCACAGTCCAAAGATATATAGGCTTGATGGATTACCATGGTAAAAGTGTGGGGTTACAGGGATAGGGTGGGGGAAGAGGGCCTGGATAAGATACACTGTCAGAGAGTCGGTGCAGACTTGATGGGCCGAATGGTCTCCTTCTGCACTGTAATGATTCTATGACTCGGTTCCAACTGCAACAAAGGTTGTTTGCTACAGTCCCACTGTACCCTTGGGAATGGCCTGGCCGGCCATGGGTGTGAATCCATATTGATTAGGTTGGTCCATCGCTGGACACACTGTTTTTGCTTTGATTGATACACACTCCAAATGGATCAGCATTTCTGAGGTGAAGTCACCTACATCACATGCTACCATCGAAAGATTACGCCAATGCTTTTCAACTCACAGATTAGCTGAAGTCATGCTATCAGACAATGGAATTGCATTCCAAAACTTTACCATGCTCAGTGGTATTAAACACATTAGAACAGCGACTCACCACCCAGCATCAAACAGACTAGCTGGGAGAGTGGTGCAAACTTTCAAATCTGGTCTAAAGAAACTGTCAGGATGATTCCTGGAGACCAAAATCTCAGGATTCCTCTTTAGCTATCATACCACTCCACATGCAACAACAGGAGTTCCACCAGCAGAACTGAAAATGAAACATCATCTCAGAATAAGAGTGAGCCTTGTGTTTCCAAATTTGCCAGGAAGGGTAGAAGCCAGCCAAAGTAATCAGAAAGTAAGCCATGATTCACATAGTACAGCACGATCATTTATGGTAAATGAAGCTGTATACATGAGAAACTTCAGTCGTGGATCATGTTAGATCCCCGGGATTATTGTTTCTAAGACTGAATTCCTGTTGTGCCAAGTGGATGCGATGAGATAGATTATTCATAAAAAGGTGGACCTCTTGAAGAGTAGAAAGGCACCCCAGCAGTCAGCGTTGCCATCAAGAACAGTTTCCAAACCCATGAACACCGAAGTACCTGATTGAGACATAACTGATGCCTCCGTGGAAACAAATAGTCATGAACTGCCTGTGTCAGAAGGGGTATTATAAGTGATGTTGGTCCTTTGAAGACGTTCCAGACAACAGAATTGTGCCGCTCGACAATGAGAGGATTCCTGGCCAAAGACTCGATTTATAATTGTCCAACTCATGTATATAATGTTAAGTTCACATTTAGGACTCAGTAAATTAGTTACTGAAGATTGTATAAAGGAGTTAAAGGGGGAGGAATGTGATGATTGTCCCTCTAAGGGTAACACAGCAGAAAAAGGCTCACTTGGCCTGGGTGACCAGTCGGGACTCAGAGTGGGGAATCACCCCAAGGGTAAGAATTTCCCTTGGCAGAGGTATTTTGGAATTCACTGCAAACATGTTGCTGTTCTCCATGACTTGCTAATAAATCAGTTGTTTCTCACTGATGAAGTCCCTGAAAGAGCATTATTACAACCTTTTAAGTTCAATACGACCTTTTCAGAACTGAAGGGTGATTGAAATGGGTTGTTAAAAGCGGGGAGGGGGAGAAAGAACAAAAGGGAAGGTGTGAGATAGGGAACAGGGTGGGAGACATCAAATGACAAAGATGTCAAGGAACAAAAAGGAAATGGATTGGCAATCGCAGTAAAGAAACAAATCATCAACCCAGCATGAGCGTCAATGGCAGAATAATGAGCAACTCCATCCAAAAGATGAGAAACAAGATTCAGACTGACACATGGCGAAACGAGTCATACAGACAAAACATTAACTCGGTTTCACACTCCAGGAATGCTGTCAGACCTGCTGAGTTTTTCCAGCATTTTCTGTTTTTATTTCAGGTTTCCAGCAAGTACAGTATTTTGCTTTTGTTTGGAATCTTCCTGTTATGAGCCACTTCTCAGCATTTTGGAGGCCACGGCCACAAGATTTGTTGCCTGATGTTATGGGTGCGTTCCGGATCCAAAATGATGTCTGCGTCACCAGAGCTGGCCACATCCAATGGATGTGTTTTGTTAAGGTTGTCAGCATGGACATTGCGAACACGTGCCAGAAATATACAGAGAAAGCAAGTTGTGGCATCAGTCTGTGTGCAAACAGCAATTTATATCTGACCTCACAGAGCTTAAAATCCATTCAGCGACAGGAAGAATTCCTCCAGAAGAACTATGACAAGGGATCATCAACTATTGGCAGGATAGCTGTTGCCTGCTTTCTGCTAGCTATTTCTATGGCAGTACAAGTGCTTGGTGGTTTGCAGTGTCAGTTAAAGTTGGTAAAGTTTACATGCAGTGGTGTGGCATATGGTGAAAGTCAAGTCCTGGTTCTGATTTTAAGAGTTCTCCAGCATCCTTTGCTCCCAGTCATGGGTGCAATGGTGTCTATTTCCCCTGTCACCTGCAGCATGAGGGAGAATGAGAGCAGGTGACACAGAGAAGGACATGCTGCTCAAAGTGGAGGTGGAGACGGAGGGCTCTCGGCAGGAGACCAGGCTGTTTAGTGACTATTCACCCTATCTTACCCTCTGCATGGAACAGTCTATGTGAGCTCTATGTTTCACTAAGTGAATGTTCACTGAAATTTTCCCCCTGTTGTCGGCAGAACTGCAGCCCCAGAGCAGGCTGAGGACATTATTGTCAGTGATTGTGAAGGTAACAATGATGATGAGCTCCTTCCCATTGAGCTCCTTCCATTCTGTTACTTCCTCTCTAACCTGTTGCAGTTTACCATCCTATGTTGTATAAAGGAAGTCACTGATGCTCTGTATATGAAGAGAGGGCGATACAATGTCTCCTCTCTTTCCAGATAGAAACAGGTGGAGTGTACAGGTGACTTCACCAGGATAGTGATCTTCCCAGAGTGCAGGGTGTCACTGATTGTATCCACACTGCTTTGCAGGCACTGTATGTTAAAGCGGAAATGTACACCAAATGCAAAGAGTTCCACTCCCTCAATGCTCTATCAATTCCGATCAATGTCCTGTAGTCACGATGCCTTCATTCTGTGCCAGTCCATTGTACTGTTAGTGTTTGTGTCATCATGAGAGAACAGAGGATGGCTTCTGAGTGGCGATGGATATCTGCTGATGACTGCCTCATGATTCAAGTGCACAACCCACCCATATGTGTGCACCATATGCATAACCAGAGCCATACTGGCACACAGAGTCTGATCGAGCAGATCAATGGTGGTTTCACTGGCTGAACCACTCTGCAGGAGTTGCAGTACCTGTTAGGGAGTGTTTCATCATTCATTGAGATCCACTGCATCCTGCACAGCCTTAGTACCATGAGGGCACAGCCCTTATCACCAGGGATAGAGTGAGCAGTGAAGAATGAGGAAGAAGGGAGGATGTCCTTGAGCAATATAAAGTAAGTCTGTTGCTAAGACAACGACGAAGTGTGGCAAGGTGGAATTAGTCAACAAACCAATGTAGCAAGAGTTAGTGGCATTTGAAAACAGTACAGAGCAAGACCTCACAAATCATCAAAATTCAGGTTTTAAACAACTCTAAGGAACTGAAAATCTCTTTGAAAAGCAGATTAAACTATAGAAGAGCATGTTGTCCAATATTAGAAACATCTCAGCTTCAGAGCATTGCTTCACAATCCTTTTCCCAATCTTGAAATCTCTCCATAGTGTCGCTGCCTTTTACATTCTCCAGCCCAATATTCCCACCCACAGCTCCTCCTGTTCAAAAAAGAAAGGATATATTGGCACTGGAGGGGGTGCAGAGGAGATTCACTAGGTTGATCCTGGAGTTGAGAGGGTTGGCTTATGAAGAGAGACTGAGTAGACTGCGACTACGCTCATTGGACTTCAGAAGAATGAGGGGTGATCTTAAAGAAACATATAAGATTATGAAGGGAATAGATAAGATAGAAGCAGGGAGGTTGTTTCCATTGGTGGGTGAAACCAGAACTGGGGGGCATAGCCTCAAAATAAGGGAGAGCAGATTTAGGACTTAGTTGAGGAGGAACGTCATCACCCAAAGGTTATGGAATTCCCTGCCCAGTGAAGCAGTTGAGGCTACCTCATTGAATGATTTAAGGCAAAGATAGATAGATTTTTGAACAGTAAAAGAATTAAGGGTGATGGTGAGCGGGTGGGTAAGTGGAGCTGAGTCTACGAAAAGATCAGCCATGATCTTATTGAATGGTGGAGCAGGCTTGAGACACCAGATGGCCTACTCCTGCTCTGAGTTCTTATGTTCCTATTGCCCCATAAGAGGAAACATTTGGTCTACATTTATTTTATCAATCTGCTTTAAACTTTTATATACCTCAATCAAATTCCCTCTCATCTGTTTAATCTCTCCTCATATGTTTTTATGTGCTTATGTTAAACTCTGACCTACTGTGCACTCACCAACTTCTTCCACTTTACTAATGAATATACACAGAGGAACCCTCAACCATCTTGTCCATACTCTGGACCTCTTCCCTTTACTTCTTGGACAAAGACTTCAGCCACTCATCCAATCTCCCTCTCTCAAATTCCTGACTTGCAAATATTATTTTTAATTAATGGAATGTGGGCGTGGCTGGCTATGACACCATTCATTACCCATCCCCGATAATAAATCTATATAAATGTTGTGCTGTGTAAAATCCCTCTGCCTGCTGTCTTAAACTAAACCTCGGTTAAACTCTGGACTCTACCTCGATATTTCTCGTGTTGTGTGCTAACAATCTCTCCTGCAAATGAATCTTTTCTCCCATGTGATTTTCTGTACATAATCAAGTGCCATAAATTGAGAGTTGACTAGTATCCATTGCTGCTTATTTTGCTTGTTAGATTTGATGTTCGTTTCTTTACATGGAATGTGGGTGCTACAGGCAAGGCCAGCATTTGTTGTCCAACCTTAATTGCCTCTGAGCTGAGTGGCTTGCTGGGCCATTTCAGAGGGCAAGTAAGAGTCAAACTGTTGGCCACACTGCATAAGGGTGCAGATTTCCTTCCTGAAAGGACATTAAAGAACTTGATGGGTTAATACCTCTCCTCCATTGTCCAGCTGGTGGAGGCTGCCATTTGCTATCTCCTGCTGAGGCTTCTCTTCCCATTCAATGATATCTGGAGTCTCTCGCGGTTCTATCGTTTGCCTGCTCCAAGTTACCATCTGTATGATGCACCTCACTAATATCATCCAAAAGCATGTCAAATTCCAGACTTACAAATGATGTCCAGGGCTACCTCAGCACCATCTCACCCCCCCCCCCCCCCCCCACCTCCCCCCCCCCCCCACCTCCCCCCCACCCCCCCCACCTCCCCCCCACCCCCCCCACCTCCCCCCCACCCCCCCCACCTCCCCCCCACCCCCCCCACCTCCCCCCCACCCCCCCCACCTCCCCCCCACCCCCCCCACCTCCCCCCACCTCCCCCCCACCCCCCCCACCTCCCCCCTCCTCCGACCTCCATTGCCTCAGTATTATCAGATTGCTTGTCTGTCATCCAGTCCAAGATGAACCGTAATTTCCTCAAATTCAACATTGGAAAGGCTGAAACTGTTATCTTTCACCCCGCTCTCAAATTTCACCACGCCTGTGCCAGGTTCAACCACACTTTATGCAAACTTTTGCTTCTTATGCTGAGTTTCTGAGTTCATTTCTGCTTCACTCTATTTCCATCCCCTGATATCATCTATCTCAGTCCCTGCCTCAGCTTACCTGTGAGTGGAACCCACATCCATGCTTTTGTTACCTCGATACAAACTATTCTATCACTCTCCTGCCTGGCATCCCATCTTTCACTCCCTATAAAGCTGAGCTCATCTAAAGCTTTGTTGCCTGTCCACTAATCAGCTCATCCATCAAACATATGCTCACTGACTTACATTGATGTACTAGAAGCTAATGGCTCAATTAAAAAAATAATCATCCTCCTGTTCACAACAGCCAATGGCCCAGCCCTCCTGATCTCTCCAACCTCTATGAAATTGTAGTGTTCTTCCAGTTGTTACCTCACTTGTCTCCTCCACATTTTTCACCCCACCACTGGCTGACGTACCTTCATTTTCCCAACCTCAAATTCCAATTTCCTCCCTTATCCTAACTAATTCTCTTTAAAGATCTTCATTAATAATCATCTCTCTAACCAAACTTTTAGTCAGTTCCCTACGCTGACATCTTCCTTAGCTCGGTGTCCTTTTGTCTTTGTTAGTCTGACTGCACTCCTCTGAAGCACCTGGGGAAGGTTTCTTCACATTAAAGGTGTTACATAAATGTGGTTACTCGAATATTGTATCTCATTATGCTCTTCTCTGGGTGTCCTGACAACAATTAATGTCTCTATACACGCTGTAATTCTAATCAAGATCACTCAATCTGACACTTAGATGCTGCATAGGCCGTGGTGGCAAAACTGAGGCAGGAACAGTGAGGAGAGGGATGTTTGAATTGGCTGATTTTGGCATTGGGTCAGAGTTTTAAATGCTGATTGGCTGCAGAAAATACAGAGGGTTGGTCAAAATGTCAAAAAATTAAGAACATTCGAGTTCCTCTGACTGCTAATTAGTAGTCATGAGGTAAGTCTTCAGGTAAGCGTTCTCCAAGGCGGCCTTCACGACACACGACAGCGCAGAGTCGCTGAGCAGAAACTGATAGCCAAGTTCCGCACACATGAGGACGGCCTAAACCGGGATGTTGGATTTATGTCACATTATCAGTAACCCCCACAGCTTTCCCCCTGGTCTTGCAGAATCTCACTAGCTGTTCTGTCTGGAGACAGTACACATCTCTTTAACCTGTGTTGAATGCTCCCTCCACCCACATTGTCTGTACCTTTAAGACCTGGCTGGCTGTAGAGATTCACATTCTAATCAGTATTCTGTAACTTGATTTCTGTGTCTGTGCACTGTTTGAGAGCACATTTCCACTCCATCTGACGAAGGAGCAGTGCTCTGAAAGCTTATGGTATTTGCTACCAAATAAACCTGTTGGACTTTAACCTGGTGTTGTGAGACTTCTTACTGTGCTAATTAGTACACAGGGGCAGTCGTCCATTCTGCCCCTCGAGTCTGCTCGGTTATTCAATAAGATCACTACTGACCTTCAACAGCAACTCCCCTTTCCCACCCTATCCCCATATCACTCAAATTTGTTAGTGCCCAGAAATCCATGGATTTCAATCTTCAGTACACTCATCAATTGAGCACCTACCGGCCTCTGGGATTCATAATCCTAGTAAGAAGTTTAACAACACCAGGTTAAAGTCCAACAGGTTTATTTGGTAGCAAAAGCCACACAAGCTTTCGACCAAATAAATCCAACAACCAAATAAACCTGTTGGACTTTAACCTGGTGTTGTTAAACTTCTTACTGTGTTTACCCCAGTCCAACGCCGGCATCTCCACATCATTCATAATCCTCAGAGTGAAGACATTTCTTCTCATCTCTGTCCAAAATGCTCAATTCCTTACCCTGAGTACCCAGCCAGGGAGAACACCCTGTCCAACATGTCAAATCCATTAAGAACTTTGTACATTTCAATGTAATCACCTCTTATTCTTTTAAGCTCCAAAAATGTAGGCCCAATATCTACTCAAATATTCCTCATCCCAGCAATCAATCAAGTGATGAAACTAAGGCCTAATCATTTCATATTGGAATAGGACACATACATCAAAACCACACTGAACAGTTCCCATCAAGCATTTTACAGGAAATAAACAAGATTAGTCCATTTCAGAAATGTCAGTTTTCATCAATTGCTTTGGAAAAACTGAACTTCAAGATGGCTTCCACAATTCACAATGGAGCAAAATCAAAGCAAATTCTCTGCTGCACTGGATAGTTGTGAAGTTTCTATAGTAATTCATTTACGCATTTTGTTAAAATTACTCACATCAAATCGACCTTCTGGAGAAACTTTCGGAAAAACACCAGAAAAAGACAGCAGATCCCTGAACATTTTGTTTTGAAGAAGGAAAGAATGTCACTCAGAAAGGAAAATCAATTGGTGCCCTCACAAATTGCCTGCCCACCTACTAGGCCCCTTCCCTCAGGCTACTAACTGCCGAGCTGAGAGGAAGAATCCAAACTATTGCAGAGAAATGAAAACTTCTCTAATGCAGCGTTTGCTTTCTAAGGTTTCTTCAGATCTGATGCGGTAATTAACAGTAAATGGAGACTGACAGCACTTGAGGAAAATCTAATTTTAAGTAACAAGTATCTCTCAGGTAAATCTTTTTGAAACTCCAAAATAATGTCTGGGGTCTGTACACAAGCAGTTGGTCTGAAAGTGTGGTTTTCGCTGTTGAAGATTGGAATCTTGGTGTTTGAAATTGAAAGGTTGGCCTTTGAAATGAGAGTGTTCCAGAGGCTGTTCTACTGTTCTGGGGAGAACAGTATGAAAAGATTGAGTCCAGGGTATCCAGATGCCCCATACAACTGACTGACCAAGAGGGTGAAAGGCAACAGAATAACTGAGACACAAGGGGGTGATTTTCCCAAAACAAAATCTCAGTGTCGAATTCACATAAAAACTGGAGTAAATCCTGCTTTTTTTTTAAGCAGGAGTTTCAAAATGAATCTCCCACACTCTGTGCACAGCAGATTGCAATAGCATAAATCACTCCAAAAATCTGTGCGAAGAGCCTATCCTGCTGGAGAGTCCCGACCATCCCCCACCTGCCCTCAATCGCTGCCATCCTCTGCTAGTGATCCTTTTGCATAGTGGCAGCAGGACCCACACAGAGGCCCTGCCCCCATTAGGCTCCACCCCCATTTGATCCCACTCCCTTGGCACTGCCCGATGCCTGGTGGGCAATGCAAAGATGCTCCCTGGGCATTGCTACTTTGCCCTTTGGGCAGTGCCAGGGGGAGCAGACTGGCACTGCCAAGGTGGCAATGCCCAGAGAGCACCCCTCTTACCCCCCAACCCTCTTGGGGGGCCTCGATTGCCACCCTTCACTCCAGCAGGGTCAGACCGCTAGCTCCCTGCAAGTGGGAAGCCCTGCTGGAGTGAACCACTCCTGGCAGGAAGGGAGACGTTAGCGGGCCCAGAGACTTCAGTCCTGGGCCTGCAAATGGGATGTAAAATAGGGTCAAACGCGCATTTAAATAAAATTGGCGCAGAGCTGACGATGCCAGAAATCCAGCTGCCGGAGACTCATGGAGGCCATGACGCCCAGTGGGGAGACTGCAAAATGGCCTCCATTTGAGTCTCCCAGCCCGCTGTGCTACAAAAGCTGTGAGAGTCACCCCCAAAATGTCAAGGATGAAGTTGAAAAAAACACACAGAATAAAGTAAAGTAATAAAGTAAAGATGGTCCTGCAGGAGTTTAAAAAAGAAAAGAAAAGTAAAAGAATTATGAAGCTGCACAAAGCAAGCAATTAAAATTGACAGAAAAGGGAACACCCCCAAATATAAGAGGAGAGTGATAATGCAGCTCTGGTCCACAAGGAACCAGGATCAACATTTCTGGGCTGGGGTGAATATCTCTATTCATGTGGCATCACAACCCTGGAGGATTATTTAAGGCTTTTGGATTAGGGACAGAGTTAGGGTCAAAGGATTCAATATGAAACTGCGACAGCTTAGGGGGAATTAAATCATCAAGGATGTGAAAGGTGATACAGCAGACAAACAGAAGTGCACAGGCACCTTTCTGTTCAACATGGGTCAGGTATCAGGTGTCCGAGTAACTCTGACCGAGGAGAGAGGTGGACTCATTTAACAACTTCAAATCAGCCTCTTGTCTCCAAGTTCTGAGCCAAATTTGGAACAATTGACTCCTGTACAGTTTACCCAGGGTTCAGGAAACTCGGCAACATTGATTGGCACTTGATCAGGATGATTAAAGGTCGAGGGTTCTGATCTACATAAAAGTTCAATGTTCAAAACTACTTTCACAGTTTCCCCTAGGACCCAGTTAGCTTCATTTTCTCTCAGTGACAAACTTAATTAGAGATTTTGGAGGTGTTGAGCAGGAATTATGGTGTTTGTGGGGAGGAGGGGGTTAGGAGGGGGCAGCATGGGGAGGTGGTAATGGCTGCTTTTGATTGTGCTTCATTTGAACGATGGAGAGTATGAGCAGGGGTGTGCTGTGGAGGGAACTACAGGTGGACATCAGAGAAGGGAGCAACCAAGGAGCCTCGAGTTCACAAAAAGGCTCTAGAGGGTGAACTGACAAAGCCCTCCGCTCGCTTGATCTCTCAGAAGGAATCAGTTGTGAAGGTCACACCAGGTGGTCATGTTCACCACTTGGTTGCATAGATGTTGGCTATGGACACTGAGATTGCCTTTTGGGGAGGTTTTACACAAATTGAGCCAAGGGTTACAGTAGACAAACCAGCCAGTCATTTTCTGGGGGTGTATTTGATTTGATTTATTATTGTCACATCTATTAACATACAGTGAAGAGTATTGTTTCTTGCACACTATACAGACAAAGCATACCGTTCATAGAGAAGGAAATGAGAGAGTGCAGAATGTGGTGTTACAGTCATAGCTAGGGTGTAGAGAATGATCAACTTAATGCAAGGTAGGTCCATTCAAAAGTCTGACAGCAGCAGGAAAGAAGCTGTTCTTGAGTCGGTTGGTACGTGACCTCAGACTTTTATATCTTTTTCCCAACAGAAGAAGGTGGAAGAGAGAATGTCCGGGGTGCATGGGGTCCTTAATTATGCTGGCTGCTTTGCCGAGGCAGCGGGAAGTGTAGACAGAGTAAATGGATGGGAGGCTGGTTTGTGTGATGGATTGGGCTACATTCATGACCTTTTGTAGTTCGTTGTGGTCTTGGGCAGAGCAGGAGCCATACCAAGCTGTGATACAACCAGAAAGAATGCTTTCTATGGTGCACCTGTAAAAGTTGGTGAGAGTCTTGGCTGACATGCCAAATGTCCTTAGTCTTCTGAGAAAGTAGAGGCGTTAGTGGGCTTTCTTAACTATAGTGTCGGCATGGGGGGACCAGGACAGGTTGTTGGTCATCTGGACACCTAAAAACTTGAAGCTCTCGACCCTTTCTACTTCGTCCCTGTTGATGTAGACAGGAGCATGTTCTCCTTTATGCTTCCTGAAGTCGATGACAATCTCCTTCGTTTTGTTGACATTGAGGGAGAGATTATTGTTCCCGCACCAGTTCACCAGATTCTCTATCTCATTCCTGAACTCTGTCTCATCATTGTTTGAGATCCGACCCACTACGGTGGTATCGTCAGCAAACTTGAAAATCAAATTAGAGGCCACACAATCATAGGTGTATAAGGAGTATAGTAGGGGGTGAGAACACAGCCTTGTGGGGCACCGGTGTTGAGGATGATCGTGGAGGAGATGTTGTTAGGAGGTGTTGTTAGGTCTGTGAGTTAGGAAGTTCAGGATCCAGTCGCAGAGGAAGGTGCCGAGGTCCAGGCCACGGAGTTTGGAGTTGGGTTTCATGGGAATAATAGTGTCGAAGGCTGAGCTGTAGTCAATAAATAGGAGTCTGACATAGGTGTCTTTGTTATCTAGGTGTTCCATGGTTGAGTGCAGGGCCAGGGAAATGGTGTCTGCTGTGGACCTGTTGCGGTGGTAGGCAATCTGTAGTGGATCCAGGTAACCCGGGAGGCTGGAATTGATTCGTGCCATGACTAACCTTTCGAAGCACTTCATAATGATGGGTGTCAGAGCCGCCGGCCGATAGTCATTAAGGCTGCTTGGTTTTTCTTAGGTACCGGGATGATATATAGATGAGGCAGGTTTTCCAAAGGTAAGGCACAGGAAATGAACAGCTCTCACAGTCAGCAGACAAGTAGATTACTGGCTGAGCTTCCTTCGGGTGGGATTTTGCTGCCTTTCTTGCTGGTGGGATCTTCTGGCTGAAGGTGACCACCCGCAGCAGCTTCCCCATTAGTGGGACAGCTGGGCCTCGCAAAGGGCAGGAGACATTGACGGATCGGAACACCACCCCCCCCCACCCCTCCCCACCAGATGGTCAATGAAGTGCTGCCTCTGCTGCTGGGGCAGGGGGCGGGAGAGGTGGGGGGGGGGGGGGGGGGGGCGGGGGGAAGAGGGGGCGGAGAGTATCTATAAATCTGAAAACTAAACACATCCAAAAAAACACACTTTTCTGAACCTCATCAACCTCGAGCACAGGAGTTGTAGTTGTCTGTGTTGTTTACCTTGTAGCTTTTCTGATGAAATGTCAAAAAGAAACTTCTCACAGGTACCCTGTATTTCTTATTCAGTAATACAGCTTAATTTTCAACCATTTTATTTACTTTAGCTTATAGCTGGCTTAGCCCATTGCAATCCATGTTTATATCCAAAAACCACAATGATCTGAAATCTGAAATGAAATTAGCCCCCAGAATTTCAGAGAAAGGATACTTGACTTGTACGGAAGTGTTTCTATGTTAATGCAGCGATGGACATACAAACTTTCAAAGCTGGCATGAAGAACTTGTCATTGGCATCCTTTGAAACAAAGTTAGCAAGATTCCTGCTTGCCTTTAGGACCTCCCCGCATACGACCACTGGAATAAGACCTGCTAAGCTGCTGATGGGTTAGAGTTTGAGGGCCAGGTTAAGCCTGGTAGTTGCAAGTTTGGCAGGGAGGGTGGAATCAAGGCAGAGTGTGCAGAAAAGGAACATGATGCATCAAGAGTTAAGAGAACATTGGAGATAGATGATCCCGTATTTGTCAAGATTTTGGGAACAGATCAAATTGGGTCCCTGGTGTTGTAGTGGCCAGAACCAGTCTAGTGTCCTACAAAATGGAAACACATAGGTCATTTAAGAAGATGAGAGTCATCTCAAGGGCAAGTGTAGAAACCTACTCCAGTTATGCCTGCTAGGAGTGTGGTTGTTGGTCAAAGGAGTGAAGAGACAAGTCAGCCTGTAGCAGAACCAAGTGTTGACCCCAGTGAAACCCAGGAAATAGTGGAAAGTGATATGCCTGGACAAGGAGAGAGTCAGGCTCAAGAAAGCCCAACCGAATCTACCTCTGTTGTTGAATCAAACCAGTTGAGCTATGTCACTCCCAGAGAAAGCAAAGGTCTGACAGACTGGGTTTCTGATAAACTCTGTTAAAAATGTTTAATATTGTTGATGTTGTGTAAATAGTTTAACTTTTCAAGATATTGTGCAGTAAGGGACTTAAAAGGGGAGGGATGTAATAGCAAGCCCCTTTAATGGGAAAGTCTCCTTAGGGTCACATGACCTGATCGCCCAATGGGGTGGGAGCACACGAATCCTAGGGCTGAGCACATGTTTTTACCATCAGAATCGTTCCCGGAGCTGAATGGAGATGTGCATTAAAGCACTCTCTACTTCGTTTTTAGTTAGTTAATAAATAGTTGTTAACCTGGTGGTTGCCAGTCATTCCAACTGTCACAGCAAAGTCTTTTAGGGAAGAGGAAATCGTTCAAATGAGAGGAGGTGTCGCTTTCAATTTCAGAGAAAATCAGCCTGGTATTGGCATCATCAGCAGTAACAGTGGCTGCAAGGATTCAGTGACTCCAAGTAAATGGCCCTTGGTTTTCTGACTGGGACCTGTTCTAGATTCCAAGATAGGCTTCCCTGGATTATCCGGAACTTCATTCACGAGTTCCTAAAGTTCCTTGTCAGGAAATAATAAGGGGGACTTTGGAATAGTACCAAGGTCACCAAACAAGAATTGTCACAAGTGCCACTTTTACAGCATCAGGAATGTGTTGTCCAATATCTGCAGCTTCAAAAATCCCGACAGAAGCAAAGGAACCTTTCACAACTAGATCACAATATTGTTATCAGTATCTGTAAGACATCAAATACTCTATAGTCCTCACCACTCATGGAAGACATAGCAGTGATCACCACATCCTCCATTTTCAGGGTCACACGGGCACATGGACTCGATCCATCCAGGACCTACAAGTTGCTGTTTTAACAAGTCCATAAGAAGACCTCCAAATTACCACTTTTTTCCGCACAAGGTGGACAGATATGTGTGGCTAAAGTGTCACTAATTGGTGAAGTGCAGTCTCTTCAAGTAACTATAAATGCCAACACCAGGTGCCAATGGTACTGAGAGGTGTTCATGCAGAGAGAAGCCTCTATGCCTTCAGTTATCAAGATGACATGCCATTGAAGGGCGTGAAAGAGAAGCAGCTACAGGAAACCCCACCTTACAGTGTTGGGTAACAGGAATCTCTGTTCGATGGCTCAAGTGATGAGGAGCAGTGTTGTGGGAAAATCACCACTCGGAGTCAGATTTAAAGATTCAACATGCAGTTTATCGGACAAAGCTTTGGGAGAAGCGCTGGGCTCGCCGCAGTGCAGGCAGTCACCTTCTCAACTTTAAAATGGCAGCTGAGCTTCTTTTATACTTTTCAAAGAATCGACAAGTACAGACATTAGCAGTTATCACATCGTTAGCCAATTATGCCCCCCTATCAACGACTGATCTCGTTAACAAAACTCTTTGTTTTGGTTCTGCTTTATCTCAAGCTAAGGTGATCATCTGGACCTCAAGGTCTGGTTTATTTCCTGTAGTAATTAGACAATAACAGGATTTAGCTCATTGTGCAATGTCTATTCCTAAGTCAGCACATAGAAATTCATAGAAAATTCATAGAAACCCTACAGTGCAGAAGGAGGCCATTCAGCCCATCGAGTCTGCACCGACCACAATCCCACCCAGGCCCTACCCCCACATATTTTACCCGCTAATCCCTCTAACCTACGCATCCCAGGACTCTAAGGGGCAATTTTTTTTTCAACCTAGCCAATCAACCTAACCCGCACATCTTTGGACTGTGGGAGGAAACCGGAGCACCCGGAGGAAACCCACGCAGACACGAGGAGAATGTGCAAACTCCACACAGACAGTGACCCGAGCCAGGAATCGAACCCGGGACCCTGGAGCTGTGAAGCAGCAGTGCTAACCACTGTGCTACCATGCCGCCCTACACGAAAGACATCTTAATGTCTTTCCACAGAGTCCATTTTGTACCAGGTAACCATCTTGTATCTTTTAACTTCGGGATTCCCTCTGGCAGCATCTCACTTTTACTCCAACAAGCAGGTTTCCGGGGGAGGTTATAGGGGTTCAAGATATGAGACACTTCACCCAACATAGCAGTAAAATTTCAATACGCATGCACACACATACACAGCATCATTCCCGATGTCACAAATATAACTGCGCCACTTTCCCTCTTTTTTCAGGTTTCCCATGCAATTATAATTAAAATTCTTAGTGCCAGTGGAATGAGACAAAATGCATTCGATTTGGCAGCTGCATCCCTCAGCGGCCTACTAAAAAGTCTCCCTGGTCAAACAGGGAGGGTCTACATCATGCCCACATTCCCCTGTCCAATTCCATAGCCATTAATAAACGACTTGAGAGCACAAAAGTGTTCTTCAAAATTAAACCTCACTTATAAATATTTCACGATACTATTCTATTACAGAAAGGAGGGGTAGGATGGAATTTAAATAGCATGATTTCTCGTCTCACAAGAGAAAGGTGTTTTTCATTTGCTTCACCCTTTATATGTGGTGTTGTAATTCCCAATCCCTCAGTTTTGACATGATCCAATTTTCCATTAATAACTCCACAGCAAACTCAAGATAGGGTTAACTTGAAGGGTTAGTTTATTTGCACACATTCCAAGTGTGGGAGCAGTAGTTGCAACGTTGCCTACTTTGCATTCATGCAAAGAGGGATAGACAAAATAAAGATTTACAGTGCAGAGACCATAGAGAAAATAAATATGGTTTATGTGGGTTCCAGAGTCCAGATTCAAAGTCCAATTAGGAATTCCTCTATAATTCACTTTTGCAGCGGTGTTGACTTCACATGATGAGATAGGCAGACAGAGATGAATCAATTTTGGAGGCAAACGTACAGAATTCACCCAGTGCCGGGACTGAAATTCACCCAGTGCCGGGACTGAAATTCACCCAGTGCCGGGACTGAAATTCACCCAGTGCCGGGACTGAAATTCACCCAGTGCCGGGACTGAAATTCACCCAGTGCCGGGACTGAAATTCACCCAGTGCCGGGACTGAAATTCACCCAGTGCCGGGACTGAAATTCATCCAGTGCCAGGACTGAAATTCATCCAGTGTATGCAACGAAATTCACCCAAAGAATGGAATAAACTGCACCCAATGCAGGGACTGAAACGTAGTGTAGGCTGATAGAAATATTTGCAGAAATGGTCCATAAAGGAAATTTGGCATGGCTGCTACGACTCTCACCAACTTTTACAGATGCACCTTAGAAAGCATTCTTTCTGGTTGTATCACAGCTTGGTATGGCTCCTGCTCTGCCCAAGACCGCAAGAAACTACAAAGGATCGTGAACGGATCCCAGTCCATCACTCGAACCAGCCTTCCATCGATTGACTCTGTCTACACTTCCCACTGCCCCAGAAAAGTAGCCAGCATAATTAAGGACCCCACGCACTCTGAACATTCGCTCTTCCACCTTCTTCCGTCGGGAAAAGATACAAAGGTCAGAAGACATGTACCAACCGACTCAAGAACAGCTTCTTACCTGCTGTCATCAGACTTTTGAATAGACCTACGTCATATTAAGTCGATCTTTCATTAGACCCCAGCTATGACTGTAACACTACATTCTGTACTGTCCTTTTCTTCTCTATAAGCTTTGTCTGTATAGGGCACAAGAAACAATACTTTTCCTTGTGTGTTAATAGATGTGACAATAATAAATCAAATCAAATCCATTTAGTGTGACATTTCAATGGGAGATGAGTTGCTAAGGTTATCTGTTCTCCATGTTATTTGGTCACTGAATTGAACATATGAATAATTAAATACTGAGTACTGACACTGGCAGCCCCATGCTGATGTATTCTCTTAGCACCCAAACGACACCAGATTGTCAGCATTGAAGGTTTAACTCTCTCAGTCAGCATCATAATTTGGTTGGTAAAGAGGTTTGCAGAAATTCAGGGTAAATGTGATACATTTCCCTATTCTGGCTGCAGCATTGTAGTGGTTCTGTAGTTTATTAAATCTCAAGGGATTCACCTGCTATACTAGTTGCAGCCATGTGGTGGCAGTGTACACCTGCGAATGTGGGAAGATTATATCCATGCACCGCAGCAATTTGTGGGAAGAGACAGGATCAGATGGGAAACAGAATAATTGGTTACCTGGTGCACAGCAGCAAGTGCAAGGAATAGAAAGCACTCAAACATAAATTCCCTGATTATGTTCCATTTTCTCCCATTTCCCTTGATACTTTGTGTGGACCTTTCAAAATGGTCAAAAGCAGCATTCGCAGTAGGAGGAAAAAAAACAATAAAACATGCAAATAAGAGTACTGGTCCGAACTGCTTCTTTCCTTCTGGGGTTTCAGGCTGTGCCAACTCCCCTGGCACAAAGCCCAGGGTCCATTTAAACAGAGCAGGCCTCACTCCCACCCCAAAAGCTGGCATCAATCATGTGAGGCCTCAACCAGGGTCCCAGTGAATCCAGCCGCAGGTAACTGGGTCGGGGATGGTGGTGGTATGAGGCAGATGATCCACAGCCAGGGAAGACGGCCAGCTGCTCAGAGGCAAGTCGAGAGTGCTACGGTCTGCAGGCATTCTGGGAAATGCAGTCACTAGACTAATGGCACTCTGGGAACATTAGGAAAGCTGAAGGAAGAAATGAGGAGGGAACACAGGTTCTTAGAACACCAAGGTGGTGGTCTGGAAGTGCATCCAGGATATCTATCTGATTTTGAGATGGTGAAGCTGGCTCTGTTCAAGAAAACCAGATGTACAAATGGCCTAACTGGCAGATGTTTTAAATTTATTTTACTGGATTTAGGTATCGCTGAATAGGCCAGTATTTATTGCCTAATCTCTAGTTGCCCTTAAGATGGTGGTGGTGAGCTGCATTCTTGAATCCCTGCAGTCCCTGTGGTGTAGGTACATCCACAGTCCTGTTAGGGAGGGAGTTCCAGGATTTTGATCCAGCTGCAATGAAGGAACAAAGATCATAGAATCATAGAATCGCTACAGTACAGAAAGGGGCCATTCAGCCCATCAAGTCTGCACCGACCACAATCCCACCCAGGCCCTACCCCGTATCCCTACATATTTATCCACTAATCCCTCTAACCTACGCATCTCAGGACACTAAGGGCAATTTTAGCATGGCCAATCAACCTAACCCACACATCTTTGGACTGTGGGAGGAAACCCACGCAGACAGGTGGAGAATGTGCAAACTCCACACAGACAGTGACCCAAGCCGGGAATCTAACCCAGATCCCTGGAGCTGTGAAGCAGCAGTGCTAACCACTGTGCTACCATGCCGCCCAATGTCTCTAAGTCAGGATGGTCTCTAAGTCAGGATATATCCCTAAGTCAGGATGGTGAGTGACTTGGAAAGAAACTTCCAAGTGGTGGTGTTCCCAGGTACCTGCTGCTCTTGTGCTTTTCGAGGGTAGTGGTCATGGGTTTGGAAGGTGCTGCCTAAGGAACCTTGGTGAGTTCCTGCAGTGCATCTTGTAGATGGTACACACTGCTGCTACTGTTCATCGATGGTGGAGGGATTGAATGTTGGTGGAATGGATGCCAATCAAGCTGGCTGCTTTGTCCTGGATAGTGTCAAACTTCTTGTTGGAGCTATTTGTGATATATATAAATGATTTGGAAGAAGGTGTAACTGGTGTAATCAGCAAGTTTGCGGATGACACGAAGATGGCTGGACTTGCGGATAGCGAAGAGCATTGTCGGGCAATACAGCAGGATATAAATAGGCTGGAAAATTGGGCGGAGAGGTGGCAGATGGAGTTTAATCCAGATAAATGCGAAGTGATGCATTTTGAAAGAAATAATGTAGGGAGGAGTTATACAATAAATGGCAGAGTCATCAGGAGTATAGAAACACAGAGGGACCTAGGCGTGCAAGTCCACAAATCCTTGAAGGTGGCAACACAGGTGGAGAAGGTGGTGAAGAAGGCATATGGTATGCTTGCCTTTATAGGACGGGGTATAGAGTATAAAAGCTGGAGTCTGATGATGCAGCTGCATAGAACGCTGGTTAGGCCACATTTGGAGTACTGCGTCCAGTTCTGGTCGCCGCACTACCAGAAGGACGTGGAGGCATTGGAGAGAGTGCAGAGAAGGTTTACCAGGATGTTGCCTGGTATGGAGGGTCTTAGCTATGAGGAGAGATTGGGTAGACTGGGGTTGTTCTCCTTGGAAAGACGGAGAATGAGGGGAGATCTAATAGAGGTGTACAAGATTATGAAGGGTATAGATAGGGTGAACAGTGGGAAGCTTTTTCCCAGGTCGGAGGTGACGATCACGAGGGGTCACGGGTTCAAGCTGAGAGGGGCGAAGTATAACTCAGATATCAGAGGGACGTTTTTTACACAGAGGGTGGTGGGGGCCTGGAATGCGCTGCCAAGTAGGGTGGTGGAGGCAGGCACGCTGACATCGTTTAAGACTTACCTGGATAGTCACATGAGCAGCCTGGGAATGGAGGGATACAAACGATTGGTCTAGTTGGACCAAGGAGCGGCACAGGCTTGGAGGGCCAAAGGGCCTGTTTCCTGTGCTGTACTGTTCTTTGTTCTTTGTTCTTTGAGCTGCACTCATCCAGACGAGTGGACAGTATTCCATCACACTTGCGCCTTGTAGATGGTGGACAAACTTTGGAGAGTCAGAAGGTGAGTTACTTACCGCAGGATTCCCAGCCTTTGGCCTGGTCTGGTATTTATATGGTAGCCCAGTTCAATTTCTAGTCAATGGTAACCCCCAGGATGTTGATAGTGGGAGATGCAATGATGGCAATGCTATTGAATGTCAAGGGGTGATGGTTAGATCTCTCATGTTCGAGATGGTCAGTGCCTGTCTGTGGGGAGTTTGCACATTCTCCCCATGTCTGCGTGAGTTTCCTCCGAGTGCTCTGGTTTCCTCCCACACTCCAAAGATGTGCAGATTAGGTTGATTGGCCATGCTAAAATGCCTTTAGTGTCAGGGGATTAGCAGAGTAAATATGTGGAGTTACAAGGATAAGATCTGGGTGGGATTGTTGTCGGTGCAGGCTCTCTGCACTGTAGGGATTCCATGATTCTTATGTGGCATGAATGTTACTTATCACTCGTCAGCCCAAGCCCGACTGCACATAGCTTTCCTTAAAGGAACTCCAGGCTGCTATGACTCCAGAGCTGTGTGAATCTTTGGAACACCTAAACCCCAAATCATGTGAATGTTCCATTGTTGAGTATATTCAAGGTGGAAATAGTTCTTTGGACTTGTAGATGGTGGACAAACTTTGGAGAGTCAGAAGGTGAGTTACTTACCGCAGGATTCCCAGCCTTTGGCCTGGTCTGGTATTTATATGGTAGCCCAAGGGAACCAAAAGGTAAAGTGAAAGATGAGCCCGGGTTTTACTGAATAGCGGGGAAAGCTCCAACCACCGGAGGTCTGACTGCGGCTCCGAATTCATGTGTTTTTAATCAATTTGATTTGATTTGATTTATTATTGTCACATGCATCAATGCTGGCAGCTCCACAATATGTATTAACATATCGTGAAAAGTATTGTTTCTTGCGTGCTAAACAGACAAAGCATACCGTTCATAGAGAAGGAAACAAGAGAGTGCAGAATGTAGTGTTGCAGTCATAGTTAGGGTGTAGAGAAAGATCAACTTAATGAGAGAGTTTAATAGAGTTAGAATTAAGTTTTAGAAGCATAGAATGAGAGTAAAAGATAGAATTAGAAGGTATGCTGGGCACAGCTTGCAAGAAGTCGCCTCAGTCCAGCACCATCTTGAAAAATATAATGTGAAATTATGGGTTGATTACCAGAAACGAACATGAGAATCATCTGTCGAATAACCCAGTAAATAGCAGCTGGTAATAATTTCAAACGGAGGGAGATCCTGAACTCAGAGCCAGAGTCAGTGGTTGGAGCTTTCCCCGCTATTCAGTAAAACCCGGGCTCATCTTTCACTTTACCTTTTGGTTCCCTTGGTGTCCAAAAACTATTCCCATTTGAATATATTCAACAATGGAACATTCACATGATTTGGGGTTTAGGTGTTCCAAAGATTCACACTGCTCTGGAGTCATAGCTTTCCTTAAAGGAACTCCAGGCTGCTATGTGCTGTCAGGCTTGGGCTGACAAGTGATAAGTCACAATCCTTGACCTTTCACGGAGAAATGGTTTTTCAAATGGACTGCAGAACAAATTGCTGCACTCACATTTCTATAAACATTTAATTAAATTCTTCACGAAAGACTAATACTTACACCAAAGGGAAGGGCTGACTAGAGTGCCTCTGGGCTCTGTATTTGGATTCCTACTGTTTATAATTTACATTAATTTTGGATTCTCAAATTCCATGCACAGTGACCAAACAGACAAGATCAAACGAGTACACACAGTTAGATCTGAGACAGCACAAGAACTATAAAATTTGTTAGACAAGTTGTTTAAATGGATGGAAAAATGCTAGATAAACTGTCATGAGGACAACTGCAGAGTATATAACCAAAATCCATAATGCACTTCCCTGCAACTTAGACAGCTCATTCAAATGCCTACTTCAATGTGCAGGTCCCAAATATCAAAAAGATTGAAGTCATTGGCTTCAGACCGTGTCACAAACTCTGTTTTCTCGTCACTGATTCCACCCGTTCCTGGCAACTGTCTGAGACCGAACCAGACAGTTTACGATCTCAACGTGGTATCTGACCCCAAGCTGAGCTACTGGCCACATAACCACCAAAATCACCGATTTCCATTTCATATCATTGTCCAATATTTTTAAGCTGATTCTACACAGGATGTGGGTATCACTGGCTAAGCCAACATTTGTTTCCCATCTCCAATTTCCCTTGAGAAGGTTGGGGTGACCTGCCTTCTTGAACCACTGCAGTCCCTCTGGTGTACGTGCACCCACGGTGCTGTTAGGGAGGGAGCTGTTGGAGCTACACTCATCCAGGCAAGTGGGGAGTATTCCATCACACCCCTGACTTGTGCTTTGTAGATGGTGGACAGGCTTTGGAGTGACAGGAGGTGAGTTACTTACCACAGGGTTCCCAGCCTCTGACCTGCACTTACAGTCACAGTGTTTATATGGTTTCCTGTCAATGGGTCAATGAATATATGAATTAGGAGCAGCAGGCCACTTGCCCCCCACTCCCCCCCCAACCTTCCATTCAATAAGATCATAGCTGATCTGATTGTAACCTCAACCCCATATTCCTGCCTATCCCCAATAATCTTTCACCCCTTGTTAATCAAGAATCTATCCAGCCCTGCCTTAAAAATATTCAAGACACTGCTTCCACTGCCTTTTGAAGAAGAGAGTTCCAAAGACTCACTTTGTCTCTTAAACCTAAGGGTGTGCTGTGCTTAACTCCTCCGGGAAAGCTGGTGAGACAATTTGGTTCTAAAAGAAAAGCTGGCCAGGCATACAAAAAACAAAAATCAAATATAAACCTCTCAGATCTCGTAAGTTTAATACCACCATGCTCTGGCTTAAACCAACAGAGACTCTGCTCCAGAGACCTTTAATCCTACTCTTGGATGAGAAATTGACGAAAACATGTTAGCTGCCTGCCTGTGTTGCCCGTGTGATTTTGTTGACTACAAATCATATATATTGCATGAAATTGCCGTCAATCAGGTCTTTAACGGTGTTAATTGGCCCTTTAATTGTCAGCAAGCACAGTTTCGACTCCCACTTGTGCCGATTGTAACATGATGTCGGGACGCTTTCCCGACACCTCACGTGATTTCAGGTCAGGTGTGTGTCCGCTTTAATCGCTTAAAATTCTGGCCTCTTTTCTTTGTTGAGGTGCTCAACAAAATAACAATAAATTTATATCACTAACATGTGCGTGAGCAGTGTAGTTCAGTGGGTGCTGGGCAATAGTGAGGATGTCAAATAACATCGTCTATGGGAGGGCCATTCAATGCTTGTGCTCAGGCCTCATTGACATTGGCTGGGCCTGCTGCCAATGTTAACTAAAACTGAACAAATCTCTCCTTGGCAATGCATGCTTGGGAAGAGTTGAATGGGTCGAGTCTTCGAGGGGTAGGCCAATGGAAACTTCACTTTTCTTTGAACTCTAATTCAACTCTGTTTCCTTCAATTCAACTGAGGCAGCATTAACATTATGTACTTTAAGGTTCCAGTTCATTCTTCCAATGGATATAATTGAAGATTTTTAAAAACCTTTTTAGCTACCAGAAAACCCAATGCTATTGCTATTTTTACTTATCTTTCTTCTATTACATATTTTTAAAAACTAATGCATGGTAAACATCTCTATGGCTTTAAAAAGATTTACATTAATATAGCACCTTCAACATTCACTCCTCCCACCATCGACACAGAGTGGCAACAGCATGTACCATCTACAAGACACACTGCAGCAACTAACCAAGGAGAGATTTTTCAGTTTTACAATTGTGTATAACTGGTGTGTACCTGCCAATCCTTGCCTCTTCCTTTGAGGTCCGTAGACATTGCTTTCTCCACTTTGATGACCCGCGTAACGTCAGTGGAGTGCCATTAGCAAACCCCACACCGGGGCTGGACAAGGAAGACAGGTGAAAGCTGCAAGGAAGGGGGTAGCGTAGAAGGGTGGGAGTGAAGGCTGGAAAGAGGGGGTAGGGTTACTCGGAAGGGTAGGGGATAGTGTCTCAGAGGGCAGGGTCAGTGGTGTTGATAGTGGAGTCCGGGGAGGCGCTTGGGCAGGCCGGTTTTGTGAACCCAGGGCACTGGTAATAGGAGGGCACAGTCACAATCCGAGGAAGCACTGGAATGTGGCAGATCCCGGCTGAGAATCTGTTACGTGAAGACCATACTGAGGCAGGGTCATGGAGGGGGACAAGGCTCGGGATTACAGGAGGGGACAGGGTCAGTGATGCGCGATTAAATCACTCGGGAGGTTAGATTGTACCCGGGAAATAAAGGCTTTTATTACCGACAAGAATGGAGCACACTATATACAATACAATCCCAGACTAAAGGGTCACCAGGCAGTGCAGTGACCTTTATACTTCCCCAGGTAGGCGGAGCCAACTGGAGTGTACCACAGAACAATATCAACAGGTAGAACAGCCCAACCCTCACCCCAACAGTGACAACAGTAACATATCTACAAACACCCATAGTGCTGACCATCCATGGCTCAGCACTCATAGTGGTAACCAACTATGGTTCACCACATTCACCCCTCCTTTAAAACAAAGGCCGGCGGGGCAAAAAAAACAGAACAACTGTTCATATATTCACAAGTTCAGTCGTATTGGAGGACCGCACCGTCTCTGCGACCTCCTCAACACTGACGGTAATGCTGGTTCTGGTAACCGTGGTGACCTTCTCTCCAAGGCGGTGTCCAGTGACTCCTCCAGTTCCTCATGGACAGGTGGACCACGAGGTGGTGACAATCTCCTGGACTCAGGCAAGCTGTACACGGGAGTAAGAGGATTAAGTGGTGGTCCCGATACTGCCCGCGCCGTGTCAGGAGGGGAGATAAGGGTCGGGGGGTCCCTAACTAGGGGTGTGGGAGCGACTGGGGTTTTCAAGTCCCCTGCAGGCGCCAGATCTCTAATAGAGACCGTATCCTCTCGCCCGTCAGGATATGCCACATAGGCATATTGAGGGTTGGCGTGGAGGAGATGGAGATCGACCAAAGGGTCGGACTTGCGGGCCCTAACATGCCGCCACAGGAGGACAGGTCCTGAGTACGTCAACCAAGACGGTAATGAGATCCCAGAGGAAGACTTCCTAGGGAAGGAAAACATCCTCTCATGTGGAGTAGCGTTGGTTGCCGTAAACAGGAGTGAGCAGATGGAATGGAGCGCATCAGAGAGTACCAATTGCCAACGGGAGACTGGAAGACCTTTAGACCTCAACGCCAGTAAGACAGCCTTCCAGACTGTAGCATTTTCTCGTTCAACCTGTCCGTTACCCCTAGGGTTGTAACTCGTAGTTCTACTTGAGGCAATCCCTTTTGAGAGCAGGTATTGCCTCAATTTGTCACTCATGAATGACGAGCCCCTATCACTGTGGATATAGCTGGGGTAACCGAACAGGGTGAAAAGATCCCGTAATGCTTTGATAACCGTGGCAGCGGTCGTATCAGAACAGGGAATGACAAAAGGGAATCGTGAGTACTCGTCAATCACATTGAGGAAGTACACGTTCCGATCTGTCGAAGGAAGGGGGCCCTTGAAGTCCACACTCAGTCTTTCAAAAGGGCGAGTGGCCTTAATGAGGTGTGCCCTGTCAGGTCGGTAGAAGTGCGGTTTGCATTCAGCACATACCTGGCAGCTTCGGGTTATGGACCTGATATCCTCCACTGAGTAGGGTAGATTCCGGGCCTTTACGAAATGGAAGAACCGAGTGACCCCCGGATGGCAGAGATCATTGTGGAGGGCCTGTAATCGATTCTCCTGCACACTTGCACATGTTCCACGCGACAGGGCGTCTGAGGGCTCATTGAGCTTCCCTGGACGGTACATGATATCATAATTGTAGGTGGAGAGTTCGATTCTCCACCTCAAGATTTTATCATTTTTGATCTTACCCCGTAACGTGTTGTTGAACATGAACGCCACGGACCGCTGGTTCGTGAGCAGGGTGAATCGTTTTCCTGCCAAATAATGGCGCCAATACCGAACGGCCTCCACAATGGCCTGGGCCTCCTTTTCCACCGCAGAGTGCCGAATTTTGGGGCCTTGGAGGGTGCGAGAGAAAAAGGCGACGGGCCTGCCCGCCTGGTTAAGTGTGGCGGCCAGGGCGAAATCAGATGCATCACTCTCCACCTGGAAGGGGATAGATTCATCAACAGCGTGCATCGTGGCTTTCGCGATGTCGGCTTTTATCCCTTCAAAGGCTAAGCGAGCCTCTGTTGTTAGGGGGAAGGAGGTAGACTTGATGAGCGGACGGGCTTTGTCCGCATAATTGGGAACCCACTGTGCGTAGTAAGAGAAGAAGCCTAAGCATCTTCTCAGTGCTTTGATGCTAGTGGGCAGGGGAAATTCCAGGAGGGGACGCATACGGTCTGGATCAGGGCCAAGGACCCCGTTTTCCACCACGTATCCGAGAATTGCGAGGCGGCGCTTGCGAAATACGCACTTCTCCCAGTTGTAGGTCAGATTCAGGCGAGACGCAGTGCGCAAAAATCTAAGGAGGTTGGCATCGTGGTCCTGCTGGTCATGGCCGCAGATAGTGACGTTATCCAGGTACGGGAAGGTAGCCCGCAGTCCGTTCTGGTCCACCATTCGGTCCATTGCACGCTGCAAGACCGAGACCCCATTCGTGACGCCAAAGGGAACCCTTAAAAAGTGATAAAGGCGACCATCCGCCTCAAAGGCCGTGTATTTTCGGTCCTCTGGGCGAATGGGGAGCTGGTGGTAAGCTGACTTCAAGTCAATGGTGGAGAACACCCGGTACTGCGCAATCTGATTGACCATGTCAGATATGCGCGGGAGAGGATACGCATCCAGCTGCGTGTATCTATTAATGGCCTGACTATAGTCTATGACCATCCGGGGTTTGTTTCCAGTTTTAACCACCACTACTTGCGCTCTCCATGGACTAGAGCTAGGTTGGATGATCCCTTCCCTGAGGAGCCACTGAACTTCAGATCGAATAAAGATCCGATCCTCAGCGCTGTAACGCCTGCTCTTGGTTGCGATGGGCTTGCAGCCTGGCACGAGATTCTCGAATAAAGATGGTGGGGTGATTCTGAGTGTCGAGAGGCGACACGTGGAGCGCGCTGGGCAATTTGGAGGCTGCTGTGCTCCCACTGAAAGTGGAGGGAGTGGCCCATCGTACTGCAGGGTTACACTCCTCAGGTGGACCATAACGTCTAGTCCCAGGAGCATTGGAGCGCAAAGGTGCGGTAACACAAGGAGCCTGAAGTTCTCGTAAACTGTGCCCCGCACCGTCAGGTTGACCACGCAGCTCCATAGCACGGTAACAGACTGGGACCTCGACGCCATCGAAATTGTCTGTCTGACAGTCCGTACTCAGAGATCGCACCATTTCACAGTGTCAGGGTGAATGAAGCTCTCCGTGCTCCCGCTGTCAAACAAACAATGAATTTGGCGTCCATTTACCTCTATGCCCATCATGGACTTGTCGAGTCTGTGAGGCTTGGCCTGGTCCAGGATGATTGACGCCACCATTGGGTCTTGGGTGCAACTGCAGGCAGCTGAGATGGTTGATGATGATGACCCCTGCTGGTCGTCTGCGGTCGGTGCCGACCATAATGGCTGCGCCCATGGATCGCACGTGGTCAGTGGCGCTAAAAGTGGCGGCCCCTGCAGGTCGCACGTATCTTGCGTCTCCGTTGTCAGGAATGGCGGCGCTCTGGAATCGCACGTGGTGGAAGACCTCGAAGAAGCTGGAGACAAGGAGACAGGCTCTGGAGAATCACACGCCGCACTGCTATGTTTGGAGGGTGGTTTGGTCCTGCAGACTTTGGCATAATGCCCTTTCTTTCCACACGCGGAGCACAATACCGTTCTAGCTGGACATCACTGCCGAGGGTGTTTCGCCAATCCACAGAAGTAACACCGCGGGCCTCCTGGAGCTGCCGCCGTCGTCAGGTCCAAGGTTGGAAACACAATCGCGCAGTTTTTCGGAGCCGCTGAATAAAGTAGAGTCGGTGGCTGTACTTGCCACCATGTTCCCACGTGGTCAGTGGGGTACGTTTCTAGACTTCTGGAGGCCGTTTCCATAGCGTCAGCCAATTCTACTGTCTTAGCGAGGTCTAGATTACCTTGCTCTAGCAGCCGAAGGCGAATATACGACGAGCCGATTCCCGCCACGAACGCATCTCGGATCAAGTCGTTCGTATACTGGGCCGCCGACACTGGCTTGCAGTCGCAGGCTCTGGCTAGCTGCTGAAGTTCACACAGGTACTGTCCTGTTGTTTCGCCGGGCTGCCACCATCAAGTGGCTAGAAGGTGCTGAGCATGGATCTCGTTTGGCGGTTTGTTGTACCGTTTCTTAAGTAGTTCGATGGCCCCTTTGTAGTCTTGGGCATCGCGGATTGATAAGTATACGGTGTCGCTTACCCTCGCGTGGAGGACCCGCAGTCTATCGGCGTCGTTTTGAATGGCTGTTGAGGCATCGATGTAGTCATGAAAACACTTTAACCAATGGTCGAAAGTGTTCGACGCTCCTGCCGCACGTGGATCTAAAGTAAGCCGATCGGATTTCAACATTAGCTCCATGGTTTTTTCAAAATTTTGTCCGTAATAAAATTGATGCGCGATTAAATCACTCGGGAGGCTAGATTGTACCCGGGAAATAAAGCCTTTTATTACTGACAAGAATGGAGCACACTATATACAATACAATCCCAGACTAAAGGGTCACCAGGCAGTGCAGTGACCTTTATACTTCCCCAGGTAGGCGGAGCCAACTGGAGTGTACCACAGAACAATATCAACAGGTAGAACAGCCCAACCCCACCCCAACAGTAACTACAGTAACATATCTACAAACACCCATCGTGCTGACCATCCATGGCTCAGCACTCATAGTGGTAACCAACTATGGTTCACCACAGTCAGTGTGGGCAAGAATACAAAACTGGGTGTCAGCTCTGAGGGGAGGAAAGACTGGGGGGTGAATTGACTTGATGTGGAGATACTGGCGTTGGACTGGATTGGGCACAGTATGAAGTCTCACAACATCAGGTTAAAGTCCAACAGGATTATTTGGAATCACGAGCTTTCGGTGCGCTGCTCCTTCATCAGGTGACTCACCTGAGGAAGGAGCAGCGCTCCAAAACCTCGTGATTCCAAACAAACCTGTTGGACTTTAACGGGGTGAATTGTAATAGGGTCTTGAACTCTTGACTGGATATGTAATCATTGAGCCAAAATGCAGAAGAACACACATATTCATCCACCCTGCCAGCCAGCGGGAATCACACTGGCTTTCCAGCCCGCCATTGGACGTAGCCTCCGGAATGGAAAATTCTTGTCCTGCGTCTCACTGAAGCGACGTAGTCTCAACCTGCCTCTTCTTACATCCAACATGCATGGCTCAGTGTTGGAGGGGATGGATCTGTGAAAGTACTCTGAAAATAGACCAGGAGAGATTGTGCAGACAGAAAGGATGCCAATGATGTTAACCTTGGTACACTTGTGGTAAGGCGATTGGAATTGGGGTTCTATCTGCAAACAACAGAATGTAATGGGATACTACAGTTACAGAATAGATACAGTTTGCACAAACAAAATCGAAAGGGACCGTGTGTTAACACTCAGCCCAAATTGTACCATTTTAAATAGTCTGAGCAGCAAAGGATCTGAGGAAAAAACATTGTTGTCTTCACTTCCTGTCAGCTAACACTCCATCGCTCTATTTGAAACAGTTTTTAACAGTAAATCACAATGGTAGACGTATCTTATATTCCTGCTCTCACCTTCCCTGTAAAGTGCTGACTCATGCTGGATTATAGTTGCATGGGAATTGGAAGATTTCCAATACATCACCCAACTCAGGATTGTTGATGTATGAACAGTAAACACTGAGTATTGGTTGCCTCCTGTCTACACACACAACAACACAACATGGGTGACTTGGCTGGCAGTCAAGAATGACTTCTTTTTTGCCCTCTACTCTGCTGCCAAGGGATACTGGGGCCAGTTTTAACACCAATGCCACCAACAAGTTGAGCTGAATCAGTTCAGAGTGAGGATCAAAGCCAAATATTGTTTCATCATTGGTGTAGTAGGTAAAAATTATCTCTGAGGCTGGTATGAGTCAAAATAGAGTAGGCTTTATTCTCCCAAGCTTGCGGGAGAACTTGACCCCTTGAAAGCGGAAGCCAAAGTTCTCTCTGAACACAGAAAAGTGGGGAAAAATATACATTATGGCTCCCAGCACCAGTCATGACACAAACACTGGTCTGGTCATGAATCAAAGTCCATACAACAGTCCTTGATCACGTAGCAGCAGTTCTCTGGCAGCTGTAGTCACGATACAGTCTGAGGTTTCCTGCTCTTCCACGGCCCTTCCTTTGAAGTTACCGGCACAATTGTAGCTGGCCCAGCGGGAGTCCTCCTTTAAACGGCCGTTATCATGCCCCACATCTTGTAATTGCCTTCCTTTCTCAAACCACACACAAGCTTGTAGAAAAGGTAAGACTTTACAAACATTACATTTATATTTAGCTGTCTGTCTTTATAAGAATGAAGTTAAAGAATGAAACCATGAATAAATAACTTATATTCATGCCAGAAGCAGTATAAACAAGGGGATTAGCCATACTGAAGGGTCATGCTTGTGATACATTCTAAGTACAAAGTTCAACCTTTTAGGTACAAAATACATTGAGTACAAAAAACATTAACCCTTTCCCTTCTTCAATTGGGTTTTTGATCAATCGACTCTAATAACTCTCAAAGATCTGACTTCTCCCCTTAGGGGTTTCTGTACAAATATTGAAGGCACTGTTTGGGAACTTTAACAAGATTTTGTCAAGGTGAATCTAGGCTGTGTTGGTGACGAAGAGGAAGTGAAAGCAGCTAAATATGCAAAGCTCATAGAAGCTACAGTACAAAAAAGGCTATATGGCCCAGCAACTTCAATGCACTGTTTTTTCCCTTTATGAGCCACCTCCTACCCTACTTCATCGAATACTACTAGCATATCTTTTTATTCAATTCTTCCCCTACAAGTCTGTAGCTTCCCCTTGGATGTATCCATGCCATTCGCCCCACATTCTAACCATTCTCTGAATAAAGACATTTCTTCTGAATTGTTTATTGGATTTAATGGTGTCTATCTTCTATTTATGCCCCCTAGTTAGAATCCCTTGATAATTTTAAGGGTTTCTATCAGGTCACATCTTGGTCTTGTATTTTCTAGAAAAATTGCCTCAGCCTGTCCATTCTCTCCTGATAATTAGCACTGGTTATTGTTCCTTTTCCAATGTCTCTGTATCCTTTTTACAATGTGGAAACCAGAACTGTGTGCGTTCTCCAAGTGCAGGCTATAGTTCTATCAGAGGCTACATAACTTCACTATTGCAGTTTTGCTTGATATAACTTTTGAAGGAAGGAAAAGTTTTCCTCAGAGATGAATTGGGTTAGAGGTGCCATGCTGGAGGTTCTATTCTGCAGTATAACAGCTCTGTCGCAGCAAGGAAACATTTCATGTGCCATGTCTTTTTTGATGTCTTCTGCTTTGCCTAATCATTTTATTTGCTAAGTTGCGATTTCAGCCCTTCTGAATACATCATTAAACATACTTCAAAGCTGTTTAGCAGAGGCTTAATAGTCCGTACACCTCAAGTACAAAAAGAATATAAACTGAAAAATATTCATCTATCTACTCCGTAAATGGTCTTTTCATACATGCAATTATCTCAACCTAAAGAATTCTCAACAGGCCTTGTTCTCAGTTCTGATGTATTTGACATAGCACACCCAGTCCCACATTTTGTAACAGTGGAGAGGCAGTGACTGTGGTATATTGTCACTGAACTAGCAATCCAGAGACCCAGGACAAGATCGAGGGACCCGGATTCAAATCCCACCACGGCAGATGGTGAAATTTTAATTTGAAATCTGGAGTTAAAAGTTTAATGAAGACCATGAAACCAAAGTCCATCTGGTTCACCGATGTCCTTTAGGGAAGGAATTACCCAGCCTGGCCTGCAATATTAATCAAGGACGGTCAATGTGGATTTATGAAGGAAAGGTCATGTCTGACTTATGCGACTGAAACTTTGGAGAAGGTAACAAGAAGGGTTGATAAGGGTATGTATTTGAAGTAGTCAATATAGATTTTAGCAAAGCCTTTGGCAAAGTTCCACTTGGCCAATTTGTCAGAAAATTAAAAGCTCAGGATCCAATTGTCTCCAATTGTCTCAGTGGCAGAAGGTTGAAGGTTACAGGTGACACGGTGGCACAGTGGGTAGCACTGCTGCCTCACAGCGCCAGGGACCCGGGTTCAATTCCAGCCTCAGGTGACTGTGTGGAGTTTGCATGTTCTCCCCGTGTCTGCGTGGGTTTCCTCCGGGTTTCCTCCCACGATCCAAAGATGTGTGTGTTAGGTTGATTGGCCATGCTAAATTGCTCCTTAGTGTCAGGGGGATTAACAGGGTAAATACATGATGTTATAGGGGAGTTATGGTTACAGGAACCGTGGTGCACGAAAGCTGTAACGGATTTAGTCAGGAAGAAAAGAAAAGCCTACAAAAGGTTCAGGGAGCTAGGTAATGTTAGAAATCTAGAAGAGTATACGACTAGTAGGAAGGAACTAAAGAGGGAAATTAGAAGAACCAGGAGGGGACATGAGAAGGACTTGGCAGACAGGATAAAGGAAAACCCCAAGGCATTCTACAAGTATGTGAAGAGCAAGAGGATAAGATGTGAAGGAGTAGGACCTATCAAATGTGACGGTGGGAAAGTCTGTATTGAACCGGTTGAAATAGCAGAGGTACTCAATGAATACTTTGCTTCAGTATTCACAGTGGAAAAGGATCTTGGTAGTTACAGTGCAGACTTGCAGTGGACTGAGAAGATTGAGCATGTGGGCATTAGAAAAGAGGATGTGTTGGAGCTGTTGAAAAGCATCAAGTTAGATAAATCGCCGGGACCAGATGGGATGTACCCCAGGTTACTGTGGGAGGCGAGGGAAGAGATTGCTGATCCTCTGGCGATGATCTTTGCGTCGTCAATGGAGACAGGAGAGGTTCCGGAGGATTGGAGGATGGCAGATGTGTTTCCGTTATTCAAGAAAGGGAGAAGAGATAGCCCAGGAAATTATAGATCGGTGAGTCTAACCTCAGTGGTAGGTAAGTTGATGGAGAAGATCCTGAGAGGCAGGATTTATGAACATTTGGAAAGGAATAGTATGATCAGAAGTAGCCAGCACGGCTTTGTCCGAGGCAGATCATGCCTTAGAGTCTGATTGAGTTTTTTGAAGATGTGACTAGACACTTATAAGAGCGGTAGATGTAGTTTATATGGATTTCAGTAAGGCGTTTGATAAGGTGCCCCATGCAAGGCTTATGGAGAAAGTGAAGGGGCATGGGATACAAGGGGACATTGCTTTGTGGATTCAGAACTGGCTTGCCCACAGAAGGCAAAGAGTGGTTGTAGATGGGTCTTTTTCAGAGTGGAGGTCAGTCACCAGTGGGGTGCCCCAGGGATCTGTTCTGGGACCCTTGCTCTTTGTGCTTTTATAAATGACCTGGATGAGGAAGTGGAAGGATGGGTTGGCAAGTTTGCTGATGACACAAAGGTTGAAGGTGTTGTGGATAGTGTAGAGGGATGTCAGCAACGAGACATAGATAAGATGCAAGACTGGGCGGAGATGTGGCAGATGGACTTCAACCCAGATAAATGTGTGGTGGTTCATTTTGGCAGGTCGAATAGGATGGAAGAATATAATATTAAGGGTATGACGCTTGGCAGTGTGGAAGAACAGAGGGATCTTGGGGTCCGGGTTCATAGGATGCTCAAAGCAGCGTCGCAGGTAGAGGCTGTGGTTAAGGAGGCATATGGAATACTGGCCTTCATCAATAGAGGAATTGAGTTTAGAAATCGGGAGATAATGCTGCAGCTGTATAGCACCCTGGTCAGACCCCACCTGGAGTACTGTGCCCAGTTCTGGTCGCCTCATTACAGAAAGGATGTGGAAGCCATAGAACGGGTGGAGAGGAGATTTACGAGGATGTTGCCGGGATTAAGTGGTATGCCTTATGAGGATAGGTTGAGAGAGCTAGGTCTATTCTCCTTGGAGAGGCGAAGGATAAGAGGTGACCTGATAGAGGTGTATAAGATGTTGAGAGGTATTGATAGAGTGGATTCTCAGAGGCTTTTACCCAGGGCTGAAATGGTTGTCACGAGAAGCCACAGGTTTAGGGTGCTGGGGATTTGGTATGGAGGACATGTTAGGGGTAAATTTTTCACTCAGAGGGTGGTGGGTGTGTGGAATCGGCTGCCGGTAGTGGTGGTGGAAGCGGATTCGATTGAGTCCTTTAAGAGACTTTTGGATAGGTTCATGGAGGTTAGTAAGATGGAGGGTTATAGATGAGCCTAGAAGGTAAGGAAATTGTTCGGCGCAACTTGTGGGCCGAAGGGCCTGTTTGTGCTGTAGCTTTTCTATGTTCTATGTACAGGGTTAGGACATGGGTGGGATTCTTGTCGATGCAGTTTTGATGGGACGAATGGCCTCCTTCTGTACTGTAGGGTTTCTATGATTCTGCATGTGACTCCAGTTCCACAGAATGTGGTCGACCCTTAAATGCCCTCTGAAATGGAGGGAAATTAGGGATGGGTTTCCCGCATCTGGTGACACGTGACTTATTTCTGCTTCCATAGCAGGTCATTAGCCAGCATCAGCCTTAACCTGGCGACTGTCTGACTCTTACTGTCAGCCAATAGGCATGTTGGAAAGGTCAACCAGTTTGGCCAACTTTATTGTATCAAGTCCTGGAGTGGGATTTGAACCCAGAGCTTCTGGCTCAGAGGCAGGGACACGACCCACTGTACCACAAGATGTTTTAGCAGAGTGCTTAATAATCAAGCTACTGAATAACTGTACATGAAGATTTGAACAGTACATGCCTGATATATTTCCAAAGTGTCAATTTAAGTATATTTGACCACTGAGAGATATTTAAAAGCAAAATACTACAGATGCTGGAATCTGAAACAAAAACAGAAAATGCTGGAAAATCCCAGCAAGTCTGACAGCATTTGTGGAGAGGGAATAGAGCCAATGTTTCGAGTATAGATGACCCTTCATCAGAGTTGAGAGCAAAGAGAATCAGCAGCGATTTATACAATGAAAAGAGGGGGTGGGGTATGAGGGGGCAGGTAGAATGGGACAAAGGGAATGTAAATGAGGATACTGAAGGCTGAGAAGGTGCTAAAAGTGTCCATTAAGTGATCAAAATGTGAGAATGGCAGAACAGAGGTACAGATGGTTAAAGGACTGCCCGAGGAATGTGGCATTGCCCTGAAAAAGGGGGTGGGGGGGGGGGAGCAAGAAGAAGAGCTGAAATCAAGAAATTGAAAGATTGGAGGGGAGAAGGATGATAAAATGAATGAATGAGATGAAACAAAATGAAATCAAATAAATGGAAATAGGGTGAAGGTGGAAGAGAGAATTCATGCTCTTAAATAGTTGAACTCAACATTCAGTCCAGAAGGCTGCAAAGTGTCCAATCGGAAGATGAGGTGCTGTTCCTCCAGTTTGCGTTGGGGTTCACTAAGGCCAAGGACAGACATGTGGACAGGAGAGCAGGATGGTGTGCTGAAGTGGTAAGTGACAGGAAGGTCAGGGTTTTGCTTGCAGATGGACCCAAAGTGTTCAGCAAAGCAGTCACCCAGTCTACGTTTAGTCTCTCCGAGGTACAGTCACATTGGGAGCAGTGAATGCAATAGACCAGATTGAAGGAGGTGCATATGAAGCGCTGCTTCACCTGAAAGGGGTGTTTTGGACCTCAGATGGTGAGCAGGGAGGAGGTAAAGGGGCAGGTGTTACACTTTCTACGATTGCATGGGAAGGTGCCATGGACAGGGGGTGAGGTGTTGGGCATGATGAAGGAGTGAACCAGAGTATCTCAGAGAGAACAGACTCTGCAGAACACTGAGGGGGGTTGAAGGGAAGATGTGTTGAGTTGTGGCATCATGCTGAAGTTGGCGGAAATGGCAGAGGATGATCCTAATGTTTTAGCATCCCAATGTATGGATTTTCTATTCCATTTTGTTACTAAATTTGAGTTAATGAATATGTGATAGGACAAATATTTCACATCTCATGGCCACCACTGCATTGAAATTTTAGAGAATATTTTGAGGGACTGTTCCTCCTGCAATACATCAATTTTGGCAACAAACCAAAAATTGTTGCCCGCTGGCTTCCTACCTCTGCAAAGAACTCATTCCTCTAGGATGCATACAGTTTTAGATTGTTCATGCTGACCGCATCTTAGTTCTCTCCAAGCCACCATAGGAGACACTCACCTCTAAAGTACAAGGCTGCAGGTTTGAGTCCCACTCCTGAACTTTAGCACAAATATCAAGGTTGAGACTCGCCTGCAGTACTGAGGAAGTGCTGCACTGCCCGAGGTGCCGCCTTTCGGATGAGACACTAAACCAAGTCTGCATGCAGCTGCCTGCTCCAGAGGATGTAAAAGACTCCGTGGTGCAGACATCCTTTCCTGCAGCGTATCAGGTAGATACCTGATACGTATATAAGCAACCTTTGCAAGATGTGCCGGATCATCGACACGGATGCCATCATCTCACGTGAGAACACCATCCACCAGGTACACGGTACATACTCTTGCGACTCGGCCAATGTTGTCTACCTGATACGCTGCAGGAAAGGATGTCCCGAGGCATGGTACATTGGGGAGACAATGCAGATGCTATGACAACGAATGAATGAACACCGCTCAACAATCACCAGGCAGGAGTGTTCCCTTCCAGTTGGGGGAACACTTCAGCAGTCACGGGCATTGAGCCTCTGATCTTCGGGTAAGCGTTCTCCAAGGCGGCCTTCACGACACATGACAATGCAGAATCGCTGAGCAGAGACTGATATCCAAGTTCTGCACACATGAGGACGGCCTCAACCGGGATCTTGGGTTCATGTCACACTATCTGTAACCCCCACGACTTGCCTGGGCTTGCAAAATCTCACTAACTGTCCTGTCTGGAGACAATACACATCTCTTTAACCTGTGCTTAACCCTCTCTCCACTCACATTGTCTGCACCTTTAAGACTTGATTACCTGTAAAGACTTGCATTCCAACCATTATCTTGTAAATTGAGTTTGTGTCTTTTTGGCCCTGTTTATGAACACAAGTCGTCACTCACCTGAAGTAGGAGCTTGAGGCTCCGAAAGTTAGCGCTGCCAAATAAACCTGTTGGACTTTAACCTGGTGTTGTGAGACTTCTTACTGTGCTTCCCTACATTACAACAGTACATTAAAAAGTACTTTATTGACAGTAAAGGAGGGGAGGTAGAGATAGAGGCTGGGGAGGGGCTGAATTTACAGCAGCTATAGGGAGTTCACCAATCCCCGCAGCCAGTTGGAATGGGGACCTTCCCATTCCGGGAAATGTGCCGCTTTCTCCCGGGAGGTGAGTCAGTCTCGCGGCAGGGGAACAGAAACGTTTACATTTCCTGTCCAAACTGCATCAGGGTTGTTGCATCAGAGCCGCGCGTCATTGCTGAGAACTCACAGTCTTCCTGGACAGGAAATCCCCCTAATCTCAAACCTCGCAGTGAGTTTACTGAAAGCTCACATAGTTGTATTACCTGGGCCGGAGTGAGTTTGAAAGATGTGGAGAGGTGTGCTGAGAGCCAGGAGCCTGCTGACTGGCAAATGTCCCACTCCGAGCTGCCTGAAAAGCAGCCCTAAGCGAGCCCTGTGTAGTAGAGTGAAGCAGGAAGGCGCTGCTGTGAAAGCAGCGCACCCCACTGAACAAACTGGGACACCTGGACTAGGTAAGGATCATTGAGTCAGTGACTGTTTAATACAACAAAAAATAAAACGCAATGCTGGTAAAATACTCAGCTGTTCTGACAGCATCTGGGTCCAAAGAAACAGTTAACGTTCCCAGCCTTTATCAAAGCTGGGCAAGTTAGGATTGTATAAAAGCAAATTACTGAGGATGCTGGAATCTGAAACCAAAAGAGAAAATGCTGGAAAATCTCAGCAGGTCTGGCAGCATCTGTAAGGAGAGAAAAGAGCTGACGTTTGGAGGCCAGATGACCCTTTGTCAAAGCTGGCACAAGATTTGAAAAAGGATCATCTGGACTTGAAACGTCAGCTGGGGACTGAGAGTGAGAACAAGGTGAAGAATTAAGGTGACAAGTGACCAAAAACTCAAGGTTTATGCTTTCAGACTGAACGGTGCTGTTTCACAAAGTGGTCACCTAAGCTGTTTTGGTGTCCCAAATGTAGAGCACACCACGCTGAGCAGCGAATACAGTCACTTTGATTGAAAGAAGTATACAAAGATCTCCGCTTCAGTTGAAAGGAGTGCTTGGGGCCCTGAGGTGGTAAGAAGAGACGAGGTAAAAGGGCAGGCATTGCATCTCCTACACTTGTGTGAGAAGTTCCCATGGGAAAGGAAAGGGCTTTTAGATGTGACTGAGGAGTGGACTAAGGGTGGCATGGTGGCACAGTGATTAACACTGCTGCCTCACTGTACTAGAGACCTGGGTTCAATTCCAGCCTTGGTTGTCTGTGTGGGTTTCCTCCTGGGTGCTCCGGAATCCTCCCACAGTCCAAAGATGTGCAGGTTAGGTGGATTGGCCAGGCTAAATTGCCCCTTAGTGCCCAAAGATATGTAGGTTAGTAAATGCACAGGGTTATGGGGATAGGGCAGAGGGGAGGGCCTAGGTGGAATGGTCTTTCAGAGAGTCAGTGCAGACTCGCTGGGCTGGATGACCACTTTCTACTTTGTGGTGATTCTATGGTTCTATGATTCTATGGTATACAGAGGGAACAGTCCCTTTGAAATGCTGATAGGGTGTTTGGTGGTAGTATCAGACTGAAAATTGTGGAACTGGCAGAAAATGATCCATTCAATATGGAGGCTAGTGGGTTGAAGTTTCAATTCCTGTTTCTTCCTGCTGCATAGCTTGAGTGCATCTCCAATATCTTTCATTTCAAGGATCCATTCTGTTACATTTACCTGTTGGTACATTAATACAGGATATTTTGAAGGGTTTCCCATCCAATTATTAAAAGGATCAGTGGGAAGGATAATGAATTTTGACAAAACATTTGCTGATTGCTAAAAGAGCCGGGGGTACTATGGCAGAACATTTTATTACACAGCCTGTTGATATGATCTGCAATATACTGCCCGGAAGTAGATTCAGTAAAAACTTCCAAAAAGGAATTGGATAAATTCACATGAAGGCAATATTTGCAGGACTATGGGAAAAGAAGAGGGATGTGGCTCTAATTGGATAATTCTTTCAAAGAGCTGGCACAAGCACAGTGGGTTGAATGGCCTCTTGTGTGCAGTATTCTATGAGCATTATATTTACTCAACATGGCTTATCTAGTATGTATTGGTAATCTTATCTGGCAGAGCAAATATAGTTTTCTTAAATTCGTGCTACATTAAGGACCCTAATGGCACACAGCAGGCTGGGTTGGATGTCAGCATTTAGATGAAATGGCTGTTCTGGCCTCAAAATGAGATGACCTTTTCTTAAAAACCTCTAAGTTTTTTGTTTTACAGGAACTGCATTAATTAAAAAAGTAGCAATGTAAATGTTATTTGTCCAATGTTGCCCAATTTCCTGAATGTGAGGTGTAAACAGAGGGACACAGTGAGAGGTGTGATGGTAACACCCAATATCTCACCAAACTAACCAATTTTGATTTCTGAGCTTGGGAATGAAATGTCAGCAGTTTTCAATTTCTAGTTATTTTTATGGGTAGCGGAGGAGTGAGAGATATTGGAAATGAACCCAATTAGTTATTTTGAACAATTCCCAACACATACACCCAAACGCACACGCCCATGTTCATGCACACACGTGCACTCACACATATCCACCTCCACACACCTACCCACACACAAACGTGCACACACCCATCTACACATACACACACAGAAACAAACACATCCACACACACACTCTTTCGCCCCAATACATTCATACACACTCTTCCCCCCCCCCCCAACAACACATCCGCACAGACATATCCACACACATACCCACCCACCCACACACTTGCACCCACATGTCCACACATGCTCACCTACACACACGCACCCACATACACAAACCCACAAGCACTCACACACAAACATACATACCCATCCACCCACATACCAACACACACTTACGCACACATCACCACACCCCCATCACCACCCAACCCCACCAGATATGTCCACCCAGAAAGCATCACATTATCCGAAAACAAACGATCTCTTCATTACCAAATTTAGATCATTCTTAACTATCAGTTAAACAACCTTTTTCCCCATTTCTGGAGATAATTAGTAAATAAAAATGTTAATACATAGGCTTTTTAATGCCCCTATGAGTTTCCTTTCTGGGAGGAACAGCAATGCACCCACACTGTGAGAAACAGATACACAGGTACAGACACAAGCGCGCACACAGAAAAACTGGCACTCAAAGACAGGCATTGGCACTTAGATACTCACACACACACACACACACACACACACACAGAAAAGCAGATACACAGGTACAGACACACAAACTCAAAAACAGCCATACACACTGACACACACACATACACACACACGCACACAAACGGATACCCAGATACAGACACAAACGCACATAAGGGAGGCGATGGCATAGTGCTATTGTCACTGGACTTGTGATCCAGAGAGCCAGGGTAATGCTCTGAGGATCTGGGTTCAAATTCCATCGCAACAGATAGGGAAATTTGAATTCAATAAAAATCTGGAATTAAAAGTTTAATGATGGACATGAAATCATAGTCGATTGTCATAAAATCCTATCAGGTCACTGATCTGCCATCCTTACCTGTTCTGGCCTATATGTAATTCCAGACCTACAGCAATAACTAATCTCTAAAATGTTCTAGTAAGGCTCTCCATTCAAGGGACAGACATATCCCATAAATGAACTAAAACAAAGATGCAGGCAAACACAAAACCACTCCATATACAGACACAGAAACCCAGACTATTGTAAACATCCAGACAAAAACACAACCATACAAACCAGCACACAAACAAATGCAAATTATAGAGAGAGCACTGACTAATGATATGGGACGTTGGCACAGACTGATTTCCAGAGGCTTTGTCCCTGGTTGTAGAGCCGTCACTGTCATGAGTGAGCACAGACTGGGGATCAGAGATAGAATTGTTCAGGTATGACTAACCCACTAACCACTCAACCACTGAAATGTTGATCACTGGGCAACTTAATAGGCCAAAACTGGGAGCTTTGCCTGCTGGCTCAAAGGGCTCAGTCGTGCTGTGTGTCGATTAGAGAATTGGAGCCATGTTTTTGAAACCCTGAACTCTAACCCACGTTGGCATTTTGTGAGCCTCACTACCTTGACTGAAATTCACAGATGTACAATGACTGACACCTGCTTCTGTGCTGTATAATTGTGCCAATATCTGCACTACCTACCCTGATTGAGTCACTTCCTGTGAATGAAATTCTGGAGATATTGTCGAGTTCTATGCTTAATCATGTAAGTTATTCACCTGTGACAGTCATCTTAAAGTTCGAGTTTCAGCCCTGCCCTCAATGTCCCCTGAATATGGGAAAACAGGCCTAAAATACACGCATCTAAATTTCTGCAGAGCTGAATCATGATCCCTTCTCTCTGCTCCTTTCCCAGTGTCCCTATCTCTTCCGTTTTCTGATTTCCTCAATCTCTCTCTCTCTGCCTTTCTGCCCCATTGCCACTTAAAACTCTTTCCCTTCCTCCTCCTATCCCCCGTTCCTTTCCAGCACTTTTCCTACCTCCTCCCTCTCCCTATCTTCCCTCTTTCTCCTTTCCCTCCTCTTTATCATTATGAAGAAAACTCCTTACATTCCAGCCAGGTGGTGTGGTCCCGCTGATGGGAAACACTAATAGTTCAGTCCTAGGGACACCCAGGAATCTTCCCATTTCCCTGAAGGTTGGACCACTTCTGTTTATCATTCTGATTTAGAAAGTAGTTTGCTTTTTCAAGTTGGGCAACTTTCTTTTGCCAGCATAACATTTACTGCAAGTATAAAAAGTAATGAGCACTGTGGTATACAGTAAAACCTGAACTTGACAATGACTAGAAAATTGAGACTAAGGAAACTATCCAAGGAAGTCTCTAAAGTGATCTGCCCCTACTTCCTCTCATTGCCTGGTAGCAACAATTTAATGCTGTAGTCAGTCTATTACAAAGGAAAGTGATGGCTTCATTGTGCAATAACCACTTGGTATTTCTAATGACAGGTGATGATTTGTGCAGTTATTAAATGTGAAGCAGCAGATAGAATCCATAAATTTTGGCTGAACTTCAATTAAACTTTGCTAACTAAAGTGGGACGACTGTTGCAAAATCAGAGTTGGGCTGAGGGATGGGCAGTGATGAATATATTTCAACATTCTCCAAGCTGAAGTGATTGCTCAACCTTTCGACAGGAAACATCTGAAACATTAGATAACATAAATGACCCACTCAGACTATAGGCACCCATTTTCATTTCTCTGCATGGTCTGAAATAGTGCCTGCTTGTGTTACGGCTACCACATTTAGAAGCTGAAAGTTTTACGTATAGTATACCACTGAGTAACCTGAGGACCCGGGTTGAAAATAATTGGCAAAAAGCCAGAGGGAAGATGACAAAAATTAGTTCTAACATAGAGAATTGTTACAATGTGGAATGCAGTGCCGGAAAGGCAGGAGTAGCATCTTGTAATAGCTTTCAGGAGGCAGTTGGATCCTGACTTAAAAAGAGAAAAGAATCTGTAAGGCCATGGGGAAAGAGCAAGGGAATGGCTCTCATTGGAAAGACCTTTCAGAAGAGTCAGGATAGACTGCCTGACCTCGTTCTGTGCTGTTTGATTCTGTGGTTTGAAGTGTGAGAAATGTAACAGTTCTTGGAAAGGAAGATCTCTTTACCGAGGGAAATATTATTGTCATTGAATATTTAATCTCCGAAATGCCTTTCTCATTTCCAGACTCTGCTCCAAAAGCCTCTTAGCCATACTCTAAACTAGGATATATTGCTCCTTCCACATGTAAGCCTTTTCTTGAGTTCCATGACCAGAGGGTTTGACCTGCTTGACTCCCCTCATACCTAAGCCAATGCATTCTTGAGTTCAGCAGCCCAGTTTGGCAATGGCACCTGATGCCTATCAGGAACCCAGGACAACAGCCGCCTGTCCCAGGTGTTTCCCAAGTGGGTACAGCCCGTGGTGGGTGGGTGGGTGGAGTGGGGTGAATCCTTGTGGCTGGCTACCTGCCTCTCTTCCAAGGTCTTGCCTCTGCCTAGGAAGCTTTGTGGAGGGAGCATGCAATGCCCACAGAAGTAGGCCTCTTCTACAACCTGCAGGGTGTAACATACCCTATAAACATTGGAAATGACATTCAAATGTTACTCGTAAGCTTGATTTGTATTGCTTTCGGTTTGAAAGTCAGACTAGTCCTTTGTGATGCTGAATTTTGTCAGCTGACACGGACAGCTCAGGAATTGGTTCAACTAATAAAGGCCCAAAAGCACCAACCCAAGTGGTTGTACTGTGGGGTCCAGTTTGGTGGTTGTTGTCAGCGTATCGTCATGCCCATATTTCTTTTACCCTTTGGGGAATGTGGTAGAAGGATTTCTGAGCTGATTATCAGCCATTGAACCGTGTTAAATGCTCCTTCCACGCCAACAAGCCTTGGAGTTGGATTTCAACTTCTGGTCCGGTGGTAGGGGTGCTATCACTGCACCACAAGGCCTCCTACACTGTCACGTTTGACTGAGGGAGGTGGGCCAAATCAGAGGTACATTGTTCTTATCCTATTTAATTGATTCTATTGGTTGTTCTTTCGAACTTTAGTTTTAACTGTACTTGTATTTCTTAAAGCTTGTTCTGCGTACAAACTTCAAGGCCGAATACCTACAACATTAGATAAAAGGGTTCTCTTGTGGTCTGGCCGTTTCAAAACAGAACAGGATATCCCAGAAATGGTTTCGTAAGTAAACATTTGACTTGTCAATAAACCACAATCTATCTAGTTTTAGCCATCCATATTGCTTATTGACTCCTTTGCTCCAAAATGGTTATATTCCCAAAATAATGCAGAAAAATAGGAGATTCCGAGTTTGGATCTTGGGAACATGGTTGATTTTTGAGGATAGGGTAGGGTTTATTGGGAAAGTGTGTCTTGGCCTCATTTTCTGAGTGGCAATAGCTGAGTTTTGATTGATTCTTCCCTCACGATATATTTTTCCTGTGCATTCAAATCTTCATGTGGAGATGCCAGCATTGGACTGGGGTAAACACAGTAAGAAGTTTAACAACACCAGGTTAAAGTCCAACAGGTTTTTGCTACCAAATAAACCTGTTGGACTTTAACCTGGTGTTGTTAAACTTCTTACTGCATTCGAATCTTCCCCAGGGCATTGCCATTAACCACCATTCTTTACTGCAATTTGATAGAAAGCTGTGTGAGAGTGCAAGATGAATTTAAAATATACAAATTTTTTGCCTGATGGATCTAGAACATAAATAAACCCTTTATACTAGAAACAAGACAGTGGGTAAATTATTGAATATAGGCAGGCAGTCCAGCAGATTAGTGTTGGGTTTTACAGAATTATTTTGAAACTACATTTTTAAAAATCAATTGTAGGCAAAAGTTACAAATAAACAATGTTCATTCTTTTCCCCATTGAACATGCTTCCTCCAGTAAATCACAAAACTGATTTCAAACCGAGTTAAACAGACAAACTGCTTTATTTAGCAGGAATGGACCAATGCTTTGGTCCACCCTTCCCTTTAAGGTTTTTTTTTGACAGTATACCTCCAACAGGAGGGCAGTGCATCTTGCAAACTGTGAATGGACAGGCCATAATTTCAAGATGAGCTGCCTGGGAAGTCTGGATTGTGGGATCACTCCTAACTTAGAATCATATAATTCCTACAGTACAGAAGGAGGCTATTTGGCCCATCGAGTCTGCACCAACCACAATCCCACCCAATCCCTATTCCCCTAACACCACATATTTACCCTGCTAAGCCCCTGACACTAGGGTTAATTTAGCATGGCCAATCAACCTAACCCACATATCTTTGGACTGTGGGAGGAAACCCACGCAGACACAGGGAGAATGTGCAAATTATTGGAGGAGCCTTCTTTCAGATAAGACATACTAGACTGAGGCTCCATCTGCTCTCTCAGCTGGGCATCAAAAGCCAGGAAGCTCTCCCAAGTATCTAACCAACATTCACCTGTCACCCAATGCCTAAACATGATAACTGGCCTTTAGAACATTACTGTTTGCAACATCGTCTTATGTGCAAATCAGCTGCCAATTCCTACATTACTACAGTGACTATATTTCTGCAATAACTAATTGGCTGTGCGGTGCTTTGGGATGTCCTTGTTAATGTCTTGTCAATTGTATTGTGAAGGTTAAGAGAAACGGCTGATCAGTATGAATTGTCTTTGAGCATGTAGGGGACAGCTGGGACACTGGGTTGAGTGTGAGGAAAGCTGAAATGCTGTTGAAGTCAACACTCTCAATGAGGAAAGGCTCTGTGTCTTAGTTTGGGTTTTGCGAATCGGCTTGGATCCTATTAACAGTCCAGAAGTTATGAACAGTCCTACTGAAATGATTGTAATAAGTTTAAATTATTGTGTAAAAAGTGGAGATCTTGTCACTTGTTGCAAATTTGTTGCAAACAATTCTTCACTTTACGTATCGAGATATTTCATCTGCTCAGTGGGTATGTTTTGGAGCAACCTTCAAAAATATATTATTGCAAAATGTCTGTTTAAATGGGGTATGAGGATGTTGGTTATGAGGTTATATAATTTTAAATGAACGCAGGTTTTGGTTGCAGGACTAGGAGTTCTGCTGTGTTAAATGGGTGTGAAGGCTGAGAGATGCATGTTTGTTGAGTGTATGTAATTCGGGTGAGCCTGTGCAACACAGAAACCCAGAGCACATTCTATGGGCAGAAAATAGAAGTGGGGAATTGAATGTTTGATGTGGCAGTTATTTGTCTCTTCACATGGGGATCTTTTTGGAAATATTTTCACAGGATTGAAATGCTGTATGCAGCCAGGAACAAAATAAGGGTGCAGGTCTGCTACCTGATGATCGGTTTGTCAATTGTGGCCTGCCTCGTCATGGTGGTTTCAGGGAAGAAGGTAAGTTCATCACTGTATCCAGAGAGACTGCTCAATATACCTGTTGCTTAATCATTTTATACCCCCCGCCCCAGTGCAATCCCCATCCCCCGCACCCACCCCATCTCTAAAGCAAGGACACGATTAAGGAGAGTTTATATTTGCTATATTCTATAATCCAGTTTTAAGACACTAATCTCCATGATGGGGCTCTGATTTCCTTTGTGCTGCCATTAATCCAGGGACCTAGGATATGTTGTCTGCTTTATCCAGATCCCTCTGTGCTCTTTTTAAATGCATGTGAATGGTCTCATGGAACTATTCCAAAATAGCAGGACCATCCTCCCCGGTGTCCTGGCCAATGTATATCCCACAACCAACATTGAAAAAACAGCTTATCTGCTCATTTATCTTATTGCTGTTTTGAGGAACTTGGGGTCAGATGTCCACAGAGCTGGGACAGCTCCGGAGAGTTGATAAAACATGAAAAATGGTGGGTGGGACCTGTCTCCATTCCCAGCTGATACCACTTTTGTCAGTGAAGGGGGTCTGAGTGGGAGTCACGTAGAGTGATACATAAATCTGCTGAAAATACTGCTGAGTTCAAAAAGAGACAATCTTTGCCATTCCAAGTGCCTTAGTCAACAATGCGGCAATCACAAACATATGGGGGAGAGGTAAACACTCTTTGAAGGGTAGATAAGGGGTATGTCTAAATGCTATGATGTGATGTCATTTAAAGACCCAATCATTGAAACATGAAACAAAAAATCAGTTTGCAGCTGTCAGTGATATAACAATAAACACTGGCTGCTGGATTGATTTGTTTGACAGGCCTTCTGGTATCGATTAGAAAAAGAAACATTAGCCATCTGTTCTTGCGGTTTCAATAAAGTTCATCATTGAGGTTTCCCAATAGTTATTACTACTGCTGAGCCCATTATGAATGCTTGGCTTGTGTTTTCATTGGCAGTTTTAAGAGGCTATTAAAGGATTTGCAATCTTTGTAGTTGCCGAACGGAAGTGTCTTTATAACAGATTGACCATTTGAGGGGATTTAAAATCTTTGACCAGGTTTCATAAATGAGAGTGTTATTTCTGTATCAAGTGAGGCTCTATTAGATGTTAGAAGCGTATGTTTGACATCTCCACCTTGGCTCTGAGGTCTGCTTGTAGGATCATTGGGTGAGTAGCAATGAAAATGACACTCCAAAAATAGTCCATTAGGTATAAAGCACTTTGGTATATGCTATCAAATAGGTGCTATATAAATGCATGTTCTTTCTTTATACGTGTGTTGGAATGAAAATAATTATCTCTTGCTCAGATCCTTCTCAACCATTCAAAGTGAAGGTCAGAAGTATCCAACCTTGCTTCATGTCATAGTTACACTGCACTGGCTGTGAAGTTCAGTAGATCCAAGCATATGTCCTAGAGGTAGCCTCACCCTCTGCTTGGCTTCTGCAAGTTACAGTTGTGTGTCAATGTAGCATATGCCAATTGACAGCCACAAATGGAATGTAACTGCCCTATTAAATCATTTCCAAATTAGCAGAGGGTGAATTATAGCTTCAGGCAACAATTGTACAAGTAGAAAATCATATGTTTGGGGAGGATATTTAAAGAGGAATACAGTAACTGTGCTAGAATGATCAAAGAATCACAGAATCCCTACAGTGCAGAAGGAGGCCATTTGGCCCATCAGGTCTGCACCGACTCTCCAACAGAGCCCTATCTCTGTAACCCCACATATTTATCCCACTAATCCCCGTAATTTACACATCTTGAGACACTTGGGGGCAATTTAACATGGCCCTAACCTGCACATCTTTGGACCATGGAAGGAAACCGGAGCACCCGGAGGAAACTCACACAGACACGGGGAGAAGATGCAAATTCCACACAGTCACCCAGGATTGTAATTCAACCCAGGTCCCTGGCACTGAAGCAGCAGTGCTAACCACTGTGCCATCGTGCCCATATGCTAACCACTGTGCCTCACCATACCGCTCACTATGTGCTAACCACCGTGCTACTATACCAAGCACAGACATGCCACGCTGTATTACACGGAGTGCAGACATCCTTTACTCAATCCATGCATGGTCTGTGTGCACCGCCACATTCAGGTGGTGTTTCCATGCATCTGCTGGCCTTGTCATTGTAGGTGGCAGAGGTCACAGGTTTGGAAGGTGCTGTTGAAGAAACCTTGTCAAGTTGGCAGAGCAATATGTAGACAGTACACACTGCTGACACGATATGCAGTGGTGAGGGAGCAAATGTTGATTGTGGTGGACCTGGTGCTAATTAAGTGAGCTGCTGTATCCTGGATGGTGTTGGAGCTGCTCCAGGCAAGTCAGGATCTTTCCACTACATCCCTAGCTTTCTGTCTTGTAGATAGATAGCGGACAGGCTTTGGGGAGTCAGGAGGTAAGTTACTTGTGTCACAATTCCTAGTCTCTGACCTGTTCTTTTAGCCGCAGTGTTTGCATGGCTTGTCCAGTTGCTGACCCCCAAGATGGTGATAGTAAAGGTTTCAGGAATGGTATGCTGTTAAATGTCAAGAGAGGTGGTTACGTTCTCTTTATTGGGACACGATCATTGCCTGGCGCTTGTATGACGCAAATGTTTCTTGCCACTCATCAGTCCAGCATTGTCCAAACCTTGCTGCATGCGGAAATAGATTGTTTCAGTATCTGAGGAGTCACAAGTGGTGCTGAACATTGTGCAGCCATCAGTGAACATCCCCACTTCTGACCTTAAGGTGGAGGGAAGGTCATTGATGAAGCAGCTGAAGATGGCGAGGACACTACACTGAGGAACTTCTGCAATGGAGTCCTGAAACTGAGAGGATTGATCTCCAACCACCGTAACTATCTGCCTTTGTGTTACGGATGACTCCAACCAGTGAGAGTCGGCTGGTGAGAACAGGGGAAGATGGAGGGTTCGTGAGAGCGGGGGAGCCGCGCTGGAGCGGCTGGGCTGCCCTGCCGCGCCGGACCGGCTGGGGCGCCCTGCCGCGCCGGACCGGCTGGGGCGCCCTGCCGCGCCGGACCGGCTGGGGCGCCCTGCCGCGCCGGACCGGCTGGGGCGCCCTGCCGCGCCGGACCGGCTGGGGCGCCCTGCCGCGCCGGACCGGCTGGGGCGCCCTGCCGCGCCGGACCGGCTGGGGCGCCCTGCCGCGCCGGACCGGCTGGGGCGCCCTGCCGCGCCGGACCGGCTGGGGCGCCCTGCCGCGCCGGACCGGCTGGGGCGCCCTGCCGCGCCGGACCGGCTGGGGCGCCCTGCCGCGCCGGACCGGCTGGGGCGCCCTGCCGCGCCGGACCGGCTGGGGCGCCCTGCCGCGCCGGACCGGCTGGGGCGCCCTGCCGCGCCGGACCGGCTGGGGCGCCCTGCCGCGCCGGACCGGCTGGGGCGCCCTGCCGCTAAATTGAATGCAGTTTATGCTGGAACTCTCAAACCATCAATATCTGTGAATATGTGCTGTAGTCCATTTCAACAAATTAAATTTCTGTTATAGAATATGTTCCATGTGGTACCAGAAAGAACAGTATTCTGGGTGACTCGGTACTAATCAGTGTATATCTTACATTCAGTGTGCTGTTTTAAACCCTTTCTCTCTCTGATGAGGAGAAAATGAAAGATCCCAAGAATAAATTGTGGTACTAATGATGAGAGTGCAGACTGTGAGGCTGTCACCTTTAGCGCTGTTGTGCATTGAGAATTCTGAACATGATTTGATAACAATGGATGAGGGATGGCAGAGAGAGTTAGAGGTGCCAAGGGAACTGGGACATGGAGGCAAATGCAAAATTCCAGGCCAATAAATTCTAGTAATGAGACTAGTCTGGAGAGAATGCAAGTCCCTATGGAATTGAGTGAGGATGAATAGGAGTGAGTGAACCTGCTAAATCACTAGGTTTATGCAGCCTTTGGCTAGCAAGGACACTTTAATATCGTACATATCCGACATTTGACAGCCATCATTGGTGCCCTGAGACGTGATGTTACTGAAACAGATGGTTCTAGCTAGGCAGAAGAACCAGCCCCTTCATCTAGAATCTTAAAGACAGATAGAAAGAGATTTGAGCTTCACCATTCATCAACCTGAAGGGGACAGTAAACAATGGGGCTATTACAACAAACTGCAACGATTGAAGGGTAGTACTATAAGTACTATATTTAGGAAGTGGCATGGCCATACTGAAAAAATATAGACACATTCAAGAGTTACAGCCAGAAATTACAGTCCACAAGACAATCACCGCTGGGAATTGCATTCCCATTAGAGAGACACCACTGGGAATTACATTCCATTAGAGAGTCACTGCTGGGAATCACAGTCCATTCGATAGTCTGACCCAGGAATATCAACAATTGGAATATCAACAGTTACTGCATTTGTTGAATAAAGAATAATATCCTGAAATGCTTTAGAGGTTTAATCAAAAGAATGGACACTGAACTAAGGGAAATTAACACCAGGCTGCACAAAAACCTGATCAAGGAAGCAGATGGAATTATCAGACTGTGAAGTGCAGGCCATTGAGTGCACAATGATGGAGCAGAAGCGGCCATGTTAGAAGAATGGAGAGTTGTGTGGCCTGGTGTTGAAGGGCTGGTAAAGGTTACAGATGTGGAGATGCCGGCGTTGGACTGGGGTAAGCACAGTAAGAAGTCTCACAACACCAGGTTAAAGTCCAACAGGTTTATTTGGTAGCAAAAGCCACACAAGCTTTCGGAGCGCTGTCCCTTCATCAGGTGAGTGGGAGTTGTGTTCACAAACAGGGCGTATATAGACACAAACTCAATTTACAAGATAATGGTTGGAATGCGAGTCTTTACAGATAATCAAGTCTTAAAAGTACAGACAATGTGAGTGGAGAGAGGGTTAAGCACAAGTTAAAGACATGTGTGTTGTCTCCAGTCAGTTTGTGAGATTTTGCAAGCCCAGGCAAGTCGTGGGGGTTACGGATAGAAACACTGAGGTTGCAGAGAGTAGAAGGTGACTGCTGGCCAGAACATTTTAAAAATTATTTCATGGTATGTGGGCATCATTGACATTTATTGCCCATCCCTAATTGCCCTTGAAGATGGTAGTCCATATGGCATAGATCCATACACAGTGCTGATAGGGATTTTGATCCAGTGACAGTGAAGAAATGGTGATATATTTCCAAGTCAGGATGATGTATGGTTTGGAGGGGAACTTGTGGATGGTGGTGTTCCCATCTTTCTGCTGCTCTTGTCCTTCTAGGTGGTAGAGGCCGCAGGTTTGGAAGATGCTGCCAAAGGATTCTTCAAGACTTGCTGTAGTGCATCTTGTAAATGGTGCACACTGCTGCTACTGTGTGTTGGTGGTGGAGGGTGTTAATGTTTAAGGCGATGGTCAGGGTGCCAATCAATTGGCCTGCATGGTGCCGAGCTTCTTGCACTATTCCAGGCAAGTGGAGAGCATTCCATCACATTCCTGATTTGCACCTTGTAGATGGTGGACAGGCTTTGAGGGAGTCAGGAGGTGAGTTACTCATTGCAAAATTCTTAGCCTCTGACCTTCTGTTGTAGCCATATTATTTACATGGCTGGTCCAGTTCAGTTTTTGGTCAATAGTAACCCTCAGAATGTTGATAGTTGGGGATTCAATGATGGTAATGACGAATGTCAAAGGAAGATTCTTCAATTCTCTCTTGTTAGAGATGGCCATAGCCTGGAACTTGTTTGGCATCAATGTTGCCTGCCACTTGTAACCCTTGCCTGAATATCCTTGGCATGCTGCATCAGCATGTCAACTGTAGAATGATCGAGTTGTTGGCGGAGATGTAGAGTTGAATGTTGTTCATGAATGTGGACAATGTTGTGTGGTAGCATAAAGATGAGATCAGGAATAGATCCATGGGCGAATCTGCAGTTCACAGTGCGGGAGCAGAAAATTAACCTGGCTAGAGCTGCCATGCTTACATTCAAATGGGTAAGACTGGGTCCAAACATACGGTCCAACTGAACAATGGAAGAGAGGAGGTGGAGGAGGATAGTGTTATCAGCCATGCTAAATGCTACAAAAGTTGAAGAAGAATAATGCCATAATGCCTTTTGCGGAAGTTGACATTTGTAGTTTTGCTTTGGGCTATTTAAGTGATGTCATCTAAACTGAAACCTGACTAGAGATTCCGAGAGGGATTTCAATGCAAACTCTACTATGTTCAAGGATTTTGGGGCGACGAGACATTGTAGTTGGAGTGATAGTTAGAAAGGGGTAAGGGTTCGAGGGTGAATGTTTTGGTGGGGGGTTGACAGCGTCTGAGGGTGGGAGGAGCCATAGCTCCATTAACCTGAAATCAGTAATCAAGAAACTAATAGAACCAACAACAAAATGGAAGACCTATCTTGATGAAATTAAATGATGAGCCCCATGGCTTTAGAAGGAGTCGGCTTTCCTTCACCAATATGATATATCTTTCCCAATGTAACAAGGGAAAGCCCTAAGGCCTAAATTCCAAAAAGATCTTTAATAAGCCCTTGAAGTGACCTAGAATCCTAGAGCTGAATTGTCATTCACGGGTCAGGAAAACGAACTGGGGGCTAATTCTGGATACCAGGATATGCCCAATGCTAATTGGAAATGGGGAGCCAATTGAAGAACAGGGAGCGGGCTGGCAGTCCAAGAAAGGAAGGTGAGCAGACCTCTGTGCTGGAGAAGCAATGGGAAACACTCCAGCAATCTCAGATTGGCCAACCAGTTGAGGTGAGAGTTGTTGACCTGGAGATGAAGGCATCAAGGAGATGGCCAGTTAAGTTGTTAAGATTTTTAAAAGGGTTATAGCTACCTGGGCAAGATTCTCAAGATCCAGCAGCCACATCTGTGGCCGGTGGACATTCTGGATGCATGGCTTGGAGGTCTTCACAGCCCATCATCCCCTGGCACACCCTGTGTTGGACTGCACATGTTTAGTCAGCGCAACAACAGTCCCCTTAATAGGTCCCATAATTAAGTTAATTGGTTGAGAATTGGATACCCTTCGCTTGCTGGCAGGCAGCTGATCCAATCCCAATCCTGCCGCCTTGGGAATGGCGTAGAATTGGCACAACAGGCTTGCCCAACCACGAGTGAAAATTCGGCCCCTAGTCTCGCTGCAGATTTACAGATAGCACCAAGATAGCATGTACTCAGAGGAGACAACCTGGAGTGACCACTGGCAAAATAAATGGACAAATGGAAGGTGTTGTATATTTCAAATAGAAATAAAAGTTGCATGAACAAGATAAAAGTGGCCTGGGGGAACTTTGAAAGAGGTAAATCAGGGAGTTAATTTATCCACCATTCATACAGTGCAAACAATGTGACAATGCAATAACAAAGTCAATATGAGGTCAGCCTATATTACCCAATGAGTTACAGATTCATGTTGAAACTGTACAGTTCTTCAGCCTGGATTGGTGCATGGAGTTCTGGTTGCTGCAATGTTAAGATTGTTATCCTCTCTAAGAGAGGAGCTTGCCAGGGCGACTGAGTATGTTAAGGTCTTCAGCTTTGAATACCCCAGAAGAAACTTATTGTGGTATATTATAATAGGATAGGACAAGCAAACTCAGAGTAACCCTTTCAATTGGGACAGTGCAGTAGCATGTCACAGGGTCAGTTTTCTCCTTCCCCGCACATCGTGAAAGTATTTCCCTCCGGTCCATCCCACTTAATGCTGCTTTCCAGGGTTTCCACAAAAAGGAAGTAACAATAATGACCCAATAATGTTAAAGGACCTTGCTGTGCTTTCTGCTGCCTCCAGTATGACTTGAAGCTCCATCCTGGTGTTAGCCTAGCTCTTCAGTGGTACAGCTACCCAAGTCTTGGGTGTTCCTGCCCCTTTAAGGTCCTTCGTTGGTGATGGTACTGCACACCACAGCACCATCTTTCACACTGTTGGGCTCCACCTTGACGGTAGGTACCCCCTCTCCCACCCACCCTGTGATGACTCATAGAATCCCTACAGTGCAGAAGGAGGCCATTTGGCCCATCGAATCTGCACTGACCACTATCCCACCCAGGCCCTATCCCCATAACCCAATGCATTTACACTGCTAATCCCCCTGACACTAGGGGCAATTTAACATGGCCAATCCACCTAACCCACACATCTTTGGACTCTGGGAGGAAACCGGAGCACCTGGAGGAAACCCATGCAGACATGGGGAGAACGTGCAGGCTCCACACAGACAGTGACCCAAGTCAGGAATCAAACCCGGGTCCCTGGCACTGAGGCAGCAGTGCTAACCACTGTGCCACCATGCTGCCCTCACATCCCAGCTCTGATGATAACCCGAGCTGAAAAGGCAGTTTCACATTGCTCTCTGTGCCAGTCTTTTCATTTCAAATTTTAAATCTGCAGTACTTTGCTTTACTTTTTAAGTTTAATTTATCCTTTTTTTAAAAACCAAGTTGGCCTGCTGCAGTCTTGCTCGGTTTTAATCAAAGTGAAAAACAACGACGGTCCTTTCAGTTCAAGTTAAAACACAACAGCCTTGAACCAAGCCAGTAAACCACACACCTGGGAGATGAGTTGGGGCTGGAGTGGGTTTGGAGAGGAGGAGGACCCCCCTCCCCCCCACCCGCCCTTGCCCCAGCTCCGTGCCCTTGCCCCTGCTCCATTCTAAAGAGCAGAAGCCTGGCCATCCTATGGTCTTGCGCTTGTGATTTCTGAGGTAGTTCCCTGGAGTGCTGACTGTTCATCACTGGGAAATTCCCAAAAGCGAAGCTTGATCACAACATTTTGCATTCCTACAGTGGGCTGAATTTTACTTACTTTATCTTTTCTGCAGGCTTTTAAAAATCATGAGAATCTCACCAAATGGAACTTGGAGAAAAAAGCCAAGCTGAAGAAACAATTTGTACAAGAACAAGAACTGGTGGCAGGAAAGGCGCAGTAACTGGGATGAGACTAACTTTACCAGTTTCTCAGCGGGTAGAATAGTTGAAAAGGAGCAATTGGATTGGTCTTACCGACCGACAATGGGTTCTCACACACATCAGCACACAGTTGTGACAACCAGGGACTGGTACACATACTCAACAACAACTTCAGGGCTTGTTCCCCAAAAGGAACAGGTTCACCTTAATTTCCATTTTACACCCTTTAGCACTTTTTCCCATTCATGTTTACATTGTCAAATTAAACCAGATAATTATTGAGCATAAACATTTGATCAGTGAAATTCCTGTTCCATGTTTATAGCAGAGCTGTTAACTCATTTCAGTGGTTAGTATCTGCACTGATAACAGATTGGGGAATATTTTCTGGGTTAGTGTGTCCTGGCCATAGATGCTCAAACCACACCTGCGTTAAATTATTAACCTCGTTACCTTGACATTTCTGCTCTATTGCTCAAAGTAAGGTGTTGGTCTCACCTCGACTCTGATCTGACGAAGCAATGTCACACTAACCACTCTCTGTGCCAGGCTTTTTATTTCAAATTTCAAGCATTTGCAGTATTTTGCTTTTTTAGTATAATTTTATCCCTTTTTAAAACCAGTTGGCATCCTGCAGTCTTGTATCGGTTTTAATCAAAGTGACTATCCGAGCAGTTCAAGTTGAAACAGCCTCAGTGAACCAGGCCAGTAGGCCAGACTTGAGGCATCACTTCAGTATGTCCAACACTGTTCTCCCACACAGGGAAACCATTCTTTAATTGCGAGAGTCAGCCTTTAAGGCTAAATGTATATCATGCTTTAAATAGTAATGTTAGATCAATTTAATATTTGTAGCAGTCTCAATCAAACTCGATTGTTGTTGTGAATATCTCAATAAAGTGTTATCTGTATCTCATTGTCTAAATTTCTTTCGAATGTACCTTTAGTTTAGTTCTGAAGCCACAAATATCAGTTAATGTTTTTTTGTTCTTGAGATGTGGGTGACACTTACAAGATAGTATTTATTGCTCACCCCAAGTTAGCATTAGATGACAAATGAGGCCATGAGAAATGGGGTGGCGCAGTGGTTGCACTGTGGATTTAAAACAAGGCCTGGATAGAGTGGACGTGGAGAGCATGTTTCCACTATTTGGAAAAACTAGAACCAGAGAGCACAACCTCAGACTAAAGGGATGATCCTTTAAAATAAAGATGAGGAGGAATTTCTTCAGCCAGAGAGTGGTGAATCTGTGGAACTCTTTGCCGCAGAAGGCTGTGGAGGCCAGATCATTGAGTGTCTTCAAGATAGAGATAGATAGGTTCTTGATTAATAAGGGGACCAGGGGTTATGGGGGGAAAAGGCAGGAGAATGGGGATGAGAAAAATATCAGCCATGATTGAATGGCAGAGCAGACTCGATGGGCCGAGTGGCCTAATTCTGCTCCTATGTCTTATGGTCTTACTCCGCCAGACACCCAGTTCAATTTCAGCCTCGGGTCACTGTCTGTGTGGAGTTTGCACATTCTCACTGTGACTGTATGGGTTTCCTCCGGCTGCTCCGATTTCCTTCCACAGTCCAAAGATGTGCAAGTTGGGTTGATTGGCCATGCTAAATTCACCGTAGTGTCAGGGAGATTAGCAGGGTAAACGTGTGGAGTTACGGGAACAAGGCCTCGATGAGACTGTGGTCAGTACAGACTTGATGGGCCGAATGGCCTGTTTCTGTACTGTAGGGATTCTATGATTCAATCCTTCAATCTATTCTGTTATTAGATTAGATTAGACCTGTATCTCAACTCCATGTAGTTTCCTTGGTTCCATAACACCCTTAATACCCTTTCCTAACAAAAGTCTATCAATTTCCGATTTTATAAGAGAAAGGATTCCAGATTTCAGACTTTTTGGCTGAATACATTCTATTTAAATCACTCTTTTAAAAAAACATAGGGGGTGATCTTGAGCCTGCAATCTCTGTCCATAAGAATGGCAACGGGTGCTCAAGGTCCGGTGAAACCCAGAAATCGCAACTTTCACTACCCCACGCCAGTGATGTAATCAGGTTTGCAATCCACAAAGGGCAAGAACCTCATTTTATTGTAAAATAAGAAATTTTAGTAGCATTAACAGGCTCCCCCACAATATATTGACCCCAGCCATATTTTCAAATCGATTTACAACAGGTTCATCCAGACGTTAACCTGTCATGAGGATCCCCTGGGGATGTAAAGGTGAATATAGCCCAGGGGGAGAGGGATGTAGCCAGGCAGTGGCCTGGTCATGCCCCTTGACACTGTCCCTGGTTGGCACAGTCAGGCGACAGTGTTGGAGTGGATCCTAGCTAGAGCCTCATGGGGTGGGACTAGTTTATTTGTGATGGTGGGGGGTGTGGACGTGGGGTGCTGGCATTGACTGGGACTGGGGCGGTTTTGATGCGACATTGACTGTTGGGGAGTGGTGGCAGAAGGGGTCTGCTGTTGGCATTGATTTTTTTTAGGAGGGGGCTAGGTGGTGAGAGCGAGAGACGATGGTGCCGGCTTTGATGGCGGGCGGGATGGGAGTGTCTGAGCTAAAGATTCTGCCCACAGTCTCTCAGCTCTATTCTCACCAATTTGACTCACAAATACCTGTTTGAAAAGTGCCAAACAGAAAGCCCTCAATGGAAAGAATTGCGCGTGTTCCCTCTCGCATGGTTTCTCAGTGTTTTTTGAATTTTCAAACAGAAACCTAACTCCACTGCAATTAGCTCTCTACACTTTGCTTCTTAGCTGTTAATCTCGAGGGCAACTTCAGAGCACATGGATATTGGACAGCACGGTGGCATAGTGGTTTTACCACTGCTGCCTCATAGTGCCAGGGACCCGGTTTGATTCTGGTCTTGGGTGACAGTGTGGAGTTTACACGTTCTCCCCGTGTCTGCGTGGGTTTCCTCTGGATGCTCAGGTTTCCTCCCACACTTCAAAGATGTGCAGGTTAGTGGATTGGCCATGTTAAAGTGTCCTTAGTGTCCCAAGATGTGTAGGGTAGGGGCATAAGTGAGTAAATAGGTGGGGTAAGGGATAGGAGCTGGGTAAGATGCCCTGTCAGCCTTTTGGGCCGAATTACCTCCTTCTGCACTGTCGGGATTCTTTAATCCCTGGGAACCTAATGACGTCATGATCAGAAAATCCCACTTTGACTTTAAAGGAGACATCGCACAAAAAGAAAATACATGTTTTTCCCAAAGTTATTGGGGCCATCACAGTATTTTGTTTGCTCCACCATTGGTGGCTAAGACTCTGAACTCTGGAATCCCGACCCTAAACTACTCCGACTCCATCTCTCATCTCTCTTTCCTCCTTTAAATGTCCCCATAAAGTACTTTTTTGTCCAACCCATCCTAATATTTCCTTAGGTGGCTCCGTATCAAATTGCACTTGATAACGCTCCTAAAGTGCCTTGAGATGTTTTACTAGGTCTGGGGTGTTATAGAATTACAAGTTGTTGTTGATAACACAAAGTGCACTTCCTAGAGGCAGCTCATTGACCCTGAACTGGGGAGTCCAGACAAGAGCTTGACACTGAAGGATTGGAAAATTTACCCCATAGTCACCATTACTGAAGCTAGTTTTTCTTTTACTATAGATTAGTGTTATTAGCTAAATATAAAATTCCCCATCTACTATGTCAGGACTTGAACTCACATCTCCAGATCATTGATCCAGATCTCTAGATTACTACTCTAATAACACAAGCATGATGCTATCACACTCCCGTTGTCACACTGCCAGCTCAAACTCTCAAAGTCATCATGACTGTGCAGGAAATTTGAATCATCTGATTGTCTGTTTCGTAACTATGAGCTCTGGAGCAAAACCGCTTTGTTTGGTATTTTTAATGTAATGTTCATTCTGAGAGAACAGAAATTAAGGGTTGAAATTCTCTCTCTCTCTCAGGACCTAATCAGTAGTGAAGTTGTTTAACCCGTATGAGAGGAGTGCTGTAACTCATGAACAATTAAACTCTTCTACATACTTAAATATTCCCCACTGAAAGAAACCCAGATGTATTCTAATTAAAGGGATCATTTAATAAAAAAGAGATGTGTTGCTGAAGCTTTTCACCTTGCTCTTATCAGGAAAAATGCAACAATACCAAATTTCAAATTATCTTGACAATTTATACTACAAGAAAGAAGGGTGCAAGTCAACACTGATTAGCTAAGGCACTGTTGGGGAGAAAACAATGGTTGTGAACATTTGAAATTGGGAATTCTTGGGTTTGTCCGGATGAGGGAAAGATGCAAAGATAACTGGGGGGGGGGGGGGGGGGGGGAGATAACTGGGGTGGGGTGGTGGGGGGGGGGGGGGGGGGGGGATTCTCCCATCAATAAGTGTGGCGGGCCAGGAGAATCGCGTGTCAACCCACTCGCAGGATTCCCACAAGCGATGCCCCGTGTGCATCTCCCAACACACGATTACTGGCACTGTCGGAACCACGCTGAAAACTGGCTTGATGGTTATTTGCATCACTTTCCCTACGTTTGCCTGCGATTAGCGGGCTCGACACAGTAATCTTCGCCCTCGTTAGTGTCTGCCACCTCTCTGATGTGATGTCACTCTGGCACGGATCAGACCAGGTATATATAAGTTTGAATCTGGCGTGGCAGCTTTGAACAGGCATGAGAAAGACCAGAAGCTAACAGAGTGCCAGGGATGTTGGAGGCAGGCCCTGGTGATGTGCTGCTTGCTGTGGGCTACCTCCTGGATTTCTTTAAGTGCTGATCCCGTGGACAAGGAGTATTATGTGCTATCTCTAGGTGGGGTGGGGGAAGACAGGGGGTGCTCTAGTTTTGGAGTGCTGTTTGGGACAGTGGCCCTTATCGGAGTCCTGGACTCTGCAGCCACTGCATGTTGTTTTGTTCTTACTATGGGTTATGGTTAGGGACTGCACTGGGTGCTGGGGTTTTGGGGGGGGAGTACACTATGTGCTGACTGAGAGCTAATCAGCTCAGGCAGCTGGTGCTCCAAGCAGACGTGCCCAGGTTGACATAAACGCTCATATCGCATGGAATCTGCAGTCAGTGGGGACCTACCTGGTGATAATTAGCAGCCTGTCCCTGTCCCATGTCCCTGACCAGCAACACATGCCTGGAATGGAAGCTGCAGTTGCGTACATGGCAATGGCTCGAGGGTGCGCAGTGCCCACAGCGGCACACCAACCTACATACTCACTGTGCCAGCATTTGTCATGATGGCAATTTTACACAACCTAAACAGATCATGCAGGGCACCATGGATTGTGTGGTGTTGTCAGCACCCACAATTCGGGGTACTGGTCCCACTGAGGGATTGGGGGATTGGTGAGGATGCTGGGTCTATGCGGCCAATGACATTAGCTATCATTCTTTGCTCTGTCCAAACCCCGCTGTGCAGAAGGATCTTGGATTGATTGACTTGGAGCTGGCGATCATAGAATCATAGAAACCCTACAGTGCAGAAAGAGGCCATTCAATGGTGGCGACTGAGGAGAAGGAGGCGGCTCAGGAGGAGGAGGGTGTGGAGAGGCCACCACTGGAGCAGCCACTCGCAGTTCCTCAGAAAGGAGGGCAGGGGGCTGCTGCTGAGGGCCAGGAGGTGGGTGAGCAGTCTCCCGAAAGGGTACCCAGAAGACGTAGAACACAGAGGGCAAGGAGGTACCGGCCCCAGCATTCCTTCGAGACCCTGTCGGAGGCTATGTGCCATCACCGGCTGCGGCTCGCGAAGAGCACCTGTGTGACGTGCCCACACACCTGGCACCTGAGGGAAGGGGTGGCCACCGGCTCCCTGTGGAAGTGAAGGTGACGGCTGCCCTTAACTTTTATGCCACTAGTTCCTTACAGGCACTCAGGGTAACCTCTGCAGGATCTCCCTGGCCTCCATGCACAGATGTGTGCAGCAGGTCACGGATGCCCTGTATGGCCAGGCAGGACAATACATTCATTTTGATGTATTCCATGCACAGCAAGAGGCCCAGGCCGCAGGCTTCGCAGCCATTGCAGGGATGCCCAATGTCCAGGGAGCAGTGGACAGGGCCCACATTGTCCTGCGGGCCCCACAAGGAGCACAGCAGCCATTTATCAACTGAAAAGAGTTCCACTCCCTGAACGTGCAGATTGTCTGCAACTGTTGTGGGAAAAATCCACTAGTAGTCAGACTTCGAGATTCAGAAAATACGATTTATTTAACGGAGCTCCGGGAGATAAGGCACAAGTTAGTAGTAGACCTTTTCTCGGTAAAATGTCGGGAGCGGTCCATTTTTATACGCTTTACACAATGGATGGACCGGTGATTCGAACATTATCACATCCTTTTAGGTAGGTACAAACAGATATAGACATTTAACATAGTATTGTTCTTATGAATGGGTACATTTCCTGATGTCTGTATCTATCAGTGGTTGGTTTCGGCTCATACAGGTGTTAATTGGTTTCCTCGCATTCATATTTCCCGCTCTTCTGATGGCTAATCTGTTCCCTTTGTTTCTGGTTTTCCTTATCTTAAAAGATATCTCGACCCTTGGCTTGGCTTCCTGAGGTGTTTGTTTACTATGAGTCACTGTCTGTGATTTAGAAATGGCTTGTCTGTTAGGTTTTGATTTAAAGTGATTTCTGATAAGTGGGAGCCGGTGTCTGCTTTTTGGCTCCTTTTCCAGTTAACTCTTTATGTGCCAGGCAACCATTTAAAAGTCTGTTCTCCTTGTATTTTCCCCTTACAGCAACCATCAAATGACAATCATGCAGGTCGATGCACGGCACCCGGGGAGTGTCCATGACAGCTTTGTGCTGAGACAGTCGGACATCCCTGGGCTATTTGAAGACCAGCCCAGGCTGCCGGGATGGCTCATGGGGGACATGGATTACCCAGTGAGGTCATGGCTGATGACGCCTGTGCGGAGACCCGAGACCGAGGCAGAGATCCGCTACAGTGAGGCCCACGCTGCCACCTGCTCCATTGTAGAGCGGTGCATAGGCCTGCTGAAAATGCGGTTCTGCTGTCTGGACCGCTCTGGGGGGGCCCTGCAGTGTGACCCTGTGTGTGCTTCATGCATCATCATCGTGTGCTGCATCCTGCACAACATCACTCAGCAGCGTGGGGACCAACTAATGCAGGAGGAGGAGGAGGAACAGCGAGGGGGCGAGGTAGATGACCTGCTATATAAGGAGCTGAGGATGGAGGGCAGGCAGTGATGGCAGGTGCCCGGCCGGGCAGGAGCAAGGGTTGCCCTGATAGCAGCCTGCTTGACATCGTGCGCAGTGTGGGGGCTGCAACCACCACACTTCCACCACACTCCAGGAGCAAATGCAGCTGCTATTCCCCCTGAATCCTGAAATGGCCCCCCAAACCACATGGCCCTTCCGGAACCTCTCTCATCCCAACCCCCTCACATTCTTCCCCAGCCTCTCGCATCCCACCACCTTGTCCTCCAGAAACACCAAAACCTGTTAATAAGCCTGGGCTGGAAATGGTTGCGAGTCCTAGTTGAAGGCTGCAGGATGATGGTGGCTCGCTGTTGTGCACACTGGGATCCTGCCCTTGGTGCCACTCAACTCTGACTCCTACCTGTACTCCGAATGCACACTGCCACCTTGGCCCATGTAGCAGTAAAGCTTGAGAACACAAGTGTGAGGGGCAATCGGTCAGTGGCGCCACCGGCGGGGTGCGGGTTGGGCAGGAGGTCCAGTTTCACTAAGGGACCACTACCATTGCCAGTCCAGGCCCATTAATAGGTTTTGGTGTTTCTGGAGGACAGAGTGGTGGGATGAGAGAGGCTGGGGAAGAGTGTGAGGTTGGTGGGATGAGAGAGGCTGGGGAAGAGTGTGAGGTTGGTGGGATGAGAGAGGCTGGGGAAGAGTGTGAGGTTGGTGGGATGAGAGAGGCTGGGGAAGAGTGTGAGGTTGGTGGGATGAGAGAGGCTGGGGAAGAGTAGGGCAGGCACTCTGAAACATGTGGCCAAATTTCACACAGCACAACAGTCAGCACATCTATGCATGGGAATGGGGACCACTCAGCTCTGTGGGAGGAGATTTAGAGACACATTATGCACAGCTGTGAGGTGCAAATAAAAGTTTATTGTGCTTTTAACATTTAGCCCAAAGAAACCCTAACTACTGGTGACCTTCACCCGTGCCCTTAGTGAACCTACAACTTTCTAAAATTGTGCTGTCTACTGCTTCTTCGAGGTGCTACCCCAGGATACATAGCAGAAGTAGAGGTGTCCAGCTGTGATGCCCTTGGCGGATGTCCCCTGGGTGGCCGGAACCTGGAGCGTTCCAGCTGACTTGCGGATGACACTGTTTCTGTGCCACTCTATTCATCTGGCTGGTCCTGAGATGCCCCAGTGTAAGGAAGGGGGTATCGGGAGGTCTCAGGACGTCTGGGATCTCCTGGGTGGAAGGCCTGTTGTGGGAAATTTACCACTTCGGTATCAGACTTGGAGGTTTCAACAATAGTTTTATTTCAGACACGAAGCTTCGGGAGAAAGCACTGGTACTCCGCGGTACTTGGCAGCTACCTTCTCAACTACACAATGGTAGTTGATCATTTTTATACCTTTTAGACAATAGGCAGTACAGACATTAGCTGTTAACACATTGTTACAAGTTGAGTAGACAGATACAGACATTGTTAGTTAACACATCGTTACAAGCAGACAGGTACGGACATGGACAGTTAACACATCATTGTACATAGAATGGATACATTTATGCAGTTATGTCCTCTATCAATGACTGGTTTCGATCTATACATTCAGTGGCTGATCTAGTTGCATTTATGTATTTATTTCCCCATCTGTGGCTGACCTTATTATCAGACTCATTGTTCTGGGTCTGTTCTTATCTAAGGTGCCTCAAGCTCTGACCAGCTTCCTGCAGTATTTCAGATCCTGCATGTTTTAACCTTTTGTGTAACTGTCTGTGCTAAAAGCCAGTGCCTGTCAATGTCCCTTCCCAGGTAACCATTTTGTGTCCATCACTTTAATTCCACCACAACACTCCCCCTTTTTGGTCAGGATTATCATTTAATAATCCCCAGACCAACAGCTGCGTCTTCACAGGCAGAGGTCCATCTTCTTTCCTTCTTCGTAACATTCAGCGTTTTCAGGGGTTCCCATCATGTATTCGTCCTCGATGGTTACACTGGCTCCTGGCACAATTCGTGTCACCATTGCTTTACAAGAGACATTACGGCATCCAACAATTAGGGAACAGACAATTACAATTGAAATCAGTATGACCAGTCCATGCAGTAAATAGGATCCCCAGGATCCCCCCACTAGCCATTCCAGCCAGCTACTCCCTTTCTTGGGTCCCTGTCTGAAATCATCAAGCTGTTTTCTGATGTTATTAATGACTTGGGTAATGTTATAGGATTCGTCTGTGACATGGGTTATGCATTTGTTTCCTATGATTGTACACACTCCTCCTTGTTGTGCTAACTGGTAGTCCACTGCATATCGCTTCTGCTGTGCATATAATCTCAATTCAGCCATTTCTTGGTTGACAGCCTCCAGTGCTTTTGAAGTGCTGTTTCCCAGGACTGTTAGTTCACAAACAATATAATTCCCATTTTTTGCACTAATTACTCCTGCTGCCCCCCCCCCCCCCCCCCCCCTCAGAGATAGGGCTCCAAGGAACCCGTATCCCAGTGGTGATCCCATTGTGCCCGGGGTTTCCCAATCAGCGCAGAATTATTTGCTGATAGCCCGGGTTACTATCCTTCTCCGGATATTCCCCTTCTGAGGGCATGGAACAGTGAGTGGTCCTATTGTTCCTACCGCAAAAAGGATTGGGAGGGTTGGTGTTTCTGTCGTGTAAGTACCATTGAAGAGGAATACAAATCCCTTCCTAGCCCTTAGACCTTAGCATTTAGTGTCCCGATTATTAGTTTGTTTAAACCGCCAATTGCTCGGTTTACTTGACTCCCCGTTTGATCCCAGCACTCGGTAAGTATCAAATGCGTATGTCCATTCGGCTGAGCTGACATGAGTCCCATTACACTGTCCACAAATGAGCTGCCTCCCCGCGGTTACATTGAAGTATTTCTGTTCATCACAGGTGCAAGTAAACTGACCCCTATTTACCCGGCAATGCTGACGGACACACTGCATCTGTACGCAGGAATCATTCTTGAGGACCAAGGCATATGCACATCCCCATCCCTCCCCATAAAACAAAGCGGATAGCTTGCATTATCCGAGCAAGCTCTTCCTCCCACCTGTTGGAGCCCCCTGTACACAGGATCTGTGGGATTTACAAGTTCCACACCTCTTCCCTGTATACCCCTTTTATATTTGCCAATTTGTCCTTACAGGATGTGTCTGATATATCTACTGTAGATAAGTCATGAGGGGTCCACCTAGGGGTGGCCACAAATAGGGCTTCTACCGATTGGGCTAACGGGTAACATACAGTTCGATTCCCGTGTAAATGTATATGAGCCTTGTAAAATAGGTTATCCTCCAGCCCAGTCAAGTTTACAGTCGCGACAACGCAAAGTAATACAGTTACATACGCGATTTCATACATGTCCGCGATGAGCAAGTAGTAATCCTAATACTGTAAGTTATACAATTTTCAAAAGTTATACTGTCAGCCCGAACGGGTCTGTTGCTCTTGCTTGCAGTCTTCACCTGTGTTGGGGAAAGCAATCTGGTCACTTTAATTCATTCATTCATTTCTTTGTGTAATTTCAGCTGGGTCCAATGTTTCCATAGACCTTTCCCTCTTATGTCTAGACAGCACAGTTGTCTCCACTAATTATAACTTCATATGGCCCATTCCATTTTGGTGCAAACCGTGGTTTGTCAGGTAATGTTTTTACTAGGACGCGACTTCCCGCTGTTGGGACATCAGGGAGCATTTCAAGCTCTCTCTGTGCGTCTCTTTTTTCCTGATTATCTTTTACCAATTTGCGCATCCTTTTTAGTTGGGCGCTTAGTTCCAAAACATATCTTCTGATTTTGTCTTTTAGTGGACCTACATCAGTCCTACCTGTTATGATGCTTTCTGGTAATTGCATTGCCCGTCCTGTCATCAGTTCATAAGGGGTTAATCTGGTTGTCCGGTTTGTGGTAGCTCTTAGCCTCATTAATATAGTGGGCAATACTTCTGTCCACATTTTCCCCGATGTTTGTATGGCTTTAACCAGTGCATTCTTAAGTGATCTATTCATACATTCCACCATTCCAGAACACTAGGTGGTAAGAGATGTGGAATTTTTGTTTTATCCCCATCAATTGGCATACTGTTTTTGCCACCTTTCCAGTGAAGTGCGTCCCTTGGTCCGAATCGATTTGTAGGGGTACTCCCCATCTAGGGATTACCTCTTCTGCCAATATTCTAGCCACTGTAGTAGTAGTACAATTTGTAGTAGGGAACGCTTCTACCCACCTGGTGAACTGGTCTATAATAACCAGACAATAGGTTTTGCCATGGGATTATGGTAGTGGCCCTGTGAAATCTATTGGCAGATGTTCCCAGGGTCCCTTTGGTCGGGACTGGTGTCCCATCTTAATTTTTGTGGGTCTACCAGGGTTGTGTTGCGCACACGTCACGCATCGGTGACAGTGTTGGGCTATGTCTCTTCCCATTCCTTTCCACTGCCATTCCTTTCCTATACTAGTTATCATGGCCTCTCTGCCCGCATGTGAGAGTCCATGGTGTAGTTCCAATAGGGTGTTTTGTATGCACTCTGATGCTATTACCTTATCTTCTCGTCTCCAAATGTTATCAGTCCCTTTGATCACTCCCTGTGCTTCCCTCTTCTCCTTTTCTTCTTTCGAGGTATCCTCATGTAAGTCCCAAATATCTATTTCATCTCCCGTCTGTTCTGTTGCTGCTATTGGCGGCTCGCCAACTGTCTCCTGTTCTAAGGCTAACTGTGCTGCTCTATCTGTGGCTTGGTTCCCTTCGAAATTTAACCAGTCCGGGTTATCTCTTCCTGGTTCTTTCTGGTGCGCTTTAATTTTGATTACTGCGGCTTCTCGAGGTTTCTCACTAGAAACATAGAAACCCTACAGTGCAGAAGGAGGCCATTCGGCCCATCAGTCTGCACCGACCACAATCCCACCCAGGTCCTACCCCCACATATTTACCCACTAATCCCTCTAACCTACGCATCCCAGGACACTAAGGGGCAATTTTAGCATGGCCAATCAACCGAACCTGCACATCTTTGGACTGTGGGAGGAAACCGGAGCACCCGGAGGAAACCCATGCAGACACGAGGAGAATGTGCAAACTCCACACAGACAGTGACCCGAGCCGGGAATCGAACCCGGGACCCTGGAGCTGTGAAGCAGCAGTGCTAACCACTGTGCTACCGTGCCGCCCTAGTTTTCAACAATGCCTCAATTCTTTGTTGGTGTTTAATAGGAGTTCCTCCCGTGGTTATGAACCCCCTTCTACCCCATGCTGTCATACAGTCATGTATTACTTCGAATGCGTACCGACTATCTGTATATATGTTTACCGTTTTGCCTTCAGATAGCTCTAGTGCCTGTGTGAGCACCACTAGTTCTGCCACGTGTGCGGATAGACCTCCGTCAATCCTTTCTGACCTTACTGTTTCTAATTTGTCATTTACTACTGCCCACCCTGTCTGGGGTGATCCTTCCACATATTTGCGTGAACCATCTACAAAATGGGTCTCCTCAGCTGTTGTTAAAGGTACATCCTTTATCCTGCCTTCTTCTACGTCCGTATCTATATCCCCACAATTGTGTGGCTCTCCTGTGTCTAAAATCCCTTCTGCTGGGTTATTTCCTGTGTCCCTTATTATTATTATTATGGATTTGCTTGGAGGTAGGAAGACAGCTTCCCACTTAGCCCTTCTGATGTTTGAGACGGACCTTAGCTTTCCCATGTTCAACATTTCCACCAAGGTGTGTTTGGTGAAGGATTATATTCCCTGCCATGATTACTGGCTCACTAACCTTTACGGTCCAGGCGGCGCAATCCAAGGCGGCTATGCACCTTGGCAGTCCGGTGACTACCAGCCCTTCTGCGGTTGAATAATAACCTATGGGTCTCCTTTTGTCACCATGGTCCTGTGTTACCACTGCGGAATGGAACCCTCCCTCATTAATACAATGGATGTGGAAGTCCTTATTAGATTTGGTAATCCTAGTCCAGGGGCTGATATCAGTTCTGTTTTTAGTTTGTTGTAAGTCTCTTCCTGCTCGGGTCCCCATTCTACAGGATTTAAAGCTGGCTTTCCCCCTTTGACTAGTCTTTGTATAGGTTCTGCCAATTTTGCGAATCCCGGGATAAAACTTCGGCTCTAGTTAAACAGTCCCAGCACCTTTCTGACCCCTCTTACAGTTACGGGTCGCGGCATTTGTTGTACTGCCTTCTTTCGGTCTGTTGGCATTTCTTTAAGCCCTTGGGATATTAGGTGTCCTAGGTACAGGACTTGTGTTTTCCCGATTTGTGCCTTTTTGGGGCTCACCTTTAACCCTGCGGTTTTTAGTTTGTTTAATACTAGATATAGTGCTTCTTGATGTCCTGACTTGGATTCTGAAGCTATTAAGATATCATCTACATATTGTAGGATCATGCTACCCTCTGGCAGTTCTACCCTGTTCAGGATGTCACTCGTTACTTGATGGAAGATAGTGGGGCTGTTGTGGAATCCCTGCGGTAGGCGAGTCCAAGTGTACTGTTTGTCTCCCACTTTAAAGGCGAATTTCTCTTGGGATTCAGGATCCAAGGGTAGGGACCAGAATCTGTTGACTATATCCAATACTGTGAATATTTTGTGCTCCTGTGACAGTCCATTCAGGATTGTCGAGGGGCTTGCCACAATGGGGTGCAACTTGGACGTGACTTTATTGAGTCCGGTGTAATCTATCATGAGCCTGTAGCTTCCGTCAGGTTTACTCACCGGCCAGGTTGGGGAGTTAGTGGTGCTCGTGGTTTCTCTCAGAATTCCTTTTTCCACTAACCCTTTAACTATCTCCACTACAGCTTTCTCTGCCTCTGGTTTTATTGGGTATTGTCGGTGAGGCTTATGATCCGGTCCAGGTACCTTTGTTGGGTCTGTTTTAGTTAAGCTGGTATCTAACTTTGTTTTAGCCCATACTCCGGGGACAAAAGCACAGATGGCTCCGAACCCTCCTGTCTCTAATTCCCAATTTCTGGTGGTGGCTGTGGCCACCTTAATAGTTTCAAGGTGACTTGTGAGTTTCCCTATTCTAGTTTTCCGACCGTCCTGTCTTGGCCAGATTAATTCTCCCTTTCCACAGTCTATCAAAATCTCATATTCTTTCATTAAATTATTTCCCATTATTGTACCCTCGTTATTTTTACACACATAAAACCTCATCGGTATATACAAATTATTTATTTCTACTAACGTGGTCTCGCTCAGGTAGGCGGGTGTTTTGTTCCCTCCTATCCCGGTTCGGTAAATCATTTTACTTGTAGTGGGTAAGGGTAGGTCGGTGACAGATATGGATGCTCCTGTGTCCACCAACATCTCACATTGCCTGCCCCCGACTAAACACATAAATCCTTCCCTCCTACTTACCCTTATGAATGGGGGCTGCAGACCATCAATCTTGCTGACCCCGGAGGTTCCGTGGTTCCTCCAGTTCTGCTGTGGTCATGGATTGGGTCGGGGGTCTCCCATGTTTATCCCAACACACTGTTTCTGTGTGTCCATGTTTATTACAGTGGCTACAATGTTTCCCACTGCTCCCAAATCTGTTTCCTTTCCTTGGGATCCTGCAATCCCTCGCAAAGTGCCCTTGTCGGCCACAATTGTGGCAAGTCAGTTCCGACTTAGTTCCGTTCCCGTTACTGTAAACGGCTACTCTCTCTAGCCTTGTTCTTGTCTGGGATTTCTCCTCTCCGCCTCCCGGTACGCCACTAGCCCATTCTACCAATTCATCGTAATCTTGGGACATAATCATTCCCATTTTTAGGATGGTTTGGTGAGCACTGGAGAGTCCATCCTTGAAAGCCTGGATGAACGCTCGATCCCCACGACTTGGGTTTCCTTGCCCTGAGCATTCCTGATATACTTGGAACAACCGTTCCCTGTACTCAGAAGCTCCTTCCCCCTTTAGCTGCTTGGTCGTAGTAATTCTGCTCCAGTTAGTAGGAGCATTCCCTCAAACTCTCTGAATTTCTGTCTTAAACTGGGTGAAGGGTGCCTGTTGGGCATCTATTTCTGCTGTTAGGGTGACTACATGTGTCCACCGTCCCCCACTATAATCTTGTGCTGGAGGAGCGGCGGGTCCACCCGCTACCTGCCTCCACTTATCCGCTGGACAGGCTACCCTGACCAGTTGGTGTATGTCTCTCAGGTGTAATTGGTGTCCCATCCATATTGAATCTAATTCTTCCCAGAATTTAGTGTTTGTGCTTCTAGGTTGTAATTTACCCAGGGAAGCCATTATCTGCTGCCTCTCACCTGGGATGAATGGTTTATAATTTACTTTTGGCTGCGCATCTGTTCTCCCTCGGGTTACTGGTGCTAAGTTGTGTTCCAGCGCTTCCCACTCCTCTGAAGGGCGGTTGGTCCCTGTCTTATGGACTCATAAGGAGGTAGAGGAACAGTTTCCCCTCTCCATTGATTCTCTTCTAACACTTGGCTTCGTTTCTCCAGTTCCCTTATTCTGGATTCTAACTCTCTAGACTTTTCTTTATCTTCACTCCACTTTTTAGTCGAGGCGACTACTTGCTCAATTAGTCCAGCTAACTGATGTACAAATAATACCCCTGTCTTCTTTGTCTTGTTTCTCTTTTCCCCATCTATCCACTTTCTCTGCTGCTCTAAGATCTGAGAAGTATCCCAGCCATCCCTTTGCATCCTCTTTATTAACGCTTGCCTGTCTGTCATGTACACTTCAATGAGAGATCCTGCAGGTCCCCTCTTAACTTCTTTATCTGCCATCTCGCAGACTTCACTACCCCCGGTCACTATTGCCTCCTTCGCAACGTGTTTTAAGCACCGTACGGCCATGATTACTCTCCAGTAAAGTGTGCTCTCTACCGTCGGGACTTCACTATCCCCGGCTACTATTACTACTCTAGCACCGTGTTTCACTACCGTCTCAGGGTTTCAATTTATACTCACAGCTTCCACTATTACCGCTCGGCAATGTGCTTCTCCACCGGAGTCCGGCTCTAGGTCAGAGTTGATCAGCTCCTTTTCCGCACCGTTTTACAACATTGACAGTCCAGTACCCAACTATACAAACTTTCATGCAAACAGGTGGCAACTCTGTGTTTGTTCGTCACTACAGAGTTTGATGTTAACCGACCTTTGCCACTTGTGCTTCACAATCCTAAGTGCCCTTGGTGCCTCCGCACCCACTTCAGGGTCCTGACCTTTGCATGGGGGATTTTCCCCTCTTAACAACCGGTCTAAGGCTGTGCGTTTGAGACAGGCACCTCTTTGTCCTCTAGTCGGTCAGCACAAGTAACGGTTACTTATCACTATCAGCAGTTAGTACTTATCACTATACCATATACAATCAATACTTATCACTATAAATTCCCCTTAACTCCCCTTTTAAGCTGTATTGTTGACCTTGTCTGACTCCCACAGATTCAGTGATCTCTACACGGCTTTCCGCTTGTGGCCAATCGATCGAACTTACCAGCAATGAGATCCTTGCCGACTACGTCAATTGTTGTGGTAAATTTACCACTTGGAGGTTTCAATAATACAGTTTTATTTCAGACACAAAGCTTTGGGAGAAAGCACTGGTACTCCGCAGTACTTGGCAGCTACCTTCTCAACTACACAATGGTAGTTGATCATTTTTATACCTTTTAGACAATAGGCAGTACGGGCATTAGCCGTTAACACATTGTTACAAGTTGAGTAGATCAACAGTTAACACATCGTTACAAGCAGACAGGTACAGACATGGACAGTTAACATATCATTGTTCATAGAATGGATACATTTATGCAGTTATGTCCTCTATCAATGACTGGTTTCGATCTATACATTCAGTGGCTGATCTTGTTGCATTTATGTATTTATGTCCCCATCTGTGACTGACCTTATTATCAGACTCATTGTTCTGGGTCTGCTCTTATCTAAGGTGCCTCAAGCTCTGACCAGCTTCCTGCAGCATTTCAGATCCTGCAGGTTTTAACTTTTTGTGTAACTGTCTGTGCTAAAAGCCAGTGCCTGTCAATGTCCCTTCCCAGGTAACCATTTTGTGTGCCAGACAACCATTTTGTGTCCATCACTTTAATTTAGAGTTCATGCTGGGCCCTGAACTGGGGAGTTCAGGCCCCAGCATGAACTCTAGCCCTTCCTTCTCCCTTGGGGTGCCTAGAGTCCCCGGGGGCACTCCATGGGATGCCAGGATAGCTGGACTGAGCTCCAGAAGCTCCAGCGTCACCTGGCTCTCCCAGTCCTGGAGGCCCACATGAATCTGCCCCATGATCTGTGTCCCCTCAGCCCTGGCCCTCTGAGACTGGACCAAACTCCGGACCCCCTCCACTACAGCAATCTGTGAGCAAGCCATGCTCTGGAGCCTCTCAGCATTAGCCATCTGAGACTGGTTGTCGAGGCTTACAACCATGGCCTGCTGTGTCTCCAGAATCCCAGCGAGAGTCCCAGCCATGGCCAGTAGTGTCTCCAACATGCCCTCGACACCCATGACCACAGAACGGTGTACCTCCTGGGTGCCGGCAACAGCCTCGGCCATGGTCTACTGTGTCTCCAGGGTGGCCTGGACCCTGTCACCCATGGGGACAGATCTCGGGCCCAGACGTTGCACTGCTGACACCACCCTTGCAGTGTTGGCATGGTTGTCACGCTGTGCCGGCACCACCTCCTGCAACAGCACTCTGTTTGACTCCCCTAAACAGCCTTGCAGTCACAGCATGGTTGCTGACAGCCCTTCCACAACTCCCCGGGTTTCCTGATGCATCTCCACCAGCCTTGGGAGGAACAAACCCAGAGGCACAGCAGCTGGCTTGGGGACAGCTGAATCCTGGCCTCCGGCAGACCTCCGTGTGCCCGAGCCCTCACATGTGCCCGCCTCCACCTGATGTTCATCAGTGTCTGTGATGTGCTCACCAGCAAGTGACCCAGAAGCCTCAACCCTAAAAGTACCCACTGTGGTGATAGTCTCTGTGTTGGTGGGCTGTGTGGTAAATGCCAGTGCCGCTTCACTGGTGCTGTCCTCGGAGGATTCCTCAGGGCCTCCCTCGAGTTGTCGTCCAGCAGGTCATGGGGAGTTTGTTCCAGAGCAGTAGAGGGGGCATCAACATCTGAAGGGCCAGGTTCCTCTGGGTCCAGAGCTGTAATAAAGGACACACATTAGGGGGAGAGAGGGAAAGCATCCTGCGCAGCATCACACTTATTTCAGAGGACGCAGGAAGAGGGCTAAGCTGTTGCTCACTTGCATGCTGGACGCCGACCTGGTTGTCAGTCACCATTCTGGCCATTGAATCACCCCCTGCCAGCTCCATGGCACACTGCTCACACTCGGTCAGCAGTCGCAGCTCAGGCACACCGCCACCAGTCTGTGCCCTCTCTCGCTGGTTGTGTGTGGTTTTCTCCTATGGGAACATAAGGTGGATTCCAAGCATTAATATATTGAAGTGCATGGTGTGCAATGTGTGCCTGCGTTTTGGAGCTTGTGTGGGCAGTTTCGGGGAAAAGGGTCACCGCTGGGGGGTGCTAGTTGAGGGGGGGGGGTAAGGGGTTAGATACAGTTCTGGGGGGGGCTTTGTTGGATGCCCTTCAGGTTTCTAAGCATGGTTTGAGATCCGTGCCGAATATGTCCAGGTTTCAAAATGGAATGCTCACTCACCCTTGCTGCCCAAAGAAGGTCGTACAGTTTCATTTTACACTGTTGCCCAGACCAATGTGTCAGGCTCCTGGCATTTAATGCAGCTGCCACCTTCTCCCACAATGCCCTCGCGGTGATACCCCATGGGCGACGGCCCTGATTGGGGAACAGCAGCTGGCGCCTCTCCCCCACTGCATCAAGCAGGCGAGCCTGGTCAGCCTCGGGAATCTCGGGGCAGGTTTCTTGCCAGACGTCTTCCTGGTGTTACTGGCTGTGTCCATTCTTGCCGCTTATATACAGCTCTGGCTTGCTAGGGGAGTGCAGGTGCAGTTAGTTTGGGCTAGACACGACCGGATGGCAAAAATCCCTTCTCAGAAATTAGAAGGGAACCTGATTTCAGTTGAGGGTCAGCCTTCCCTCGGGGTGCTGATTGGCTCTCATTCAACAAGCTCCAGTGTCCGGGGGTGCGCAATACTCAGGGTTCTCATTCAACAGAGGGAATGCTCGCAAGCAGCGGGTGTGCATGGCAGCACAGTGCAGTTTCTGTACAAGGCACCAGTGAGGTCAGTATGTTCATGAGGGAGGGGAGGGATGGGGCACCCTGATGCACGTCAATTGAACTCAAGACACAAGGCTTCGGTAACTGAAGGCTTTTATTGCCTAACAATGGAACTACTAGAACGTAAGTACACCACCCCAGACTGACGAGGTCCCGCCCGAGCAGGGGGTCTTATACCTCTCCCAGGAGGCGGAGCCCGACTGGGATGTGCCACAACAGTAACAACCACAGGTGTATTAATCCCACCCTAGCCCAACAACAACATTAGAACAATCCCACAGTGTGAACACCCTAGCCCAACAACAACATTAGAACAACCCCACAGTGGGAACCAACGATGGTTCACCACATTCACCCCTCCTTTGAGAACAAAGGCCGGCGGGGTGCGAAAACAGACTAAAAAAAAAAGTCAACAGATTATAAGTCCAGACGGTCTGGAGGACCGCACTATCGTTGTGACCTCCTCAATACCGGCGGTAACACCGGAGTAGGTGCTGGCGGTGGCGTTCTCTCCAAAACAGCGTCCGGCTGTCCTCCCACGGACTCACGGGCCGGTCGACCCTGATGAAGCGGTAGTGCAGGGGATCCCGGTACATTCTGCGATGGCACCGATCTCCGGGTCTCAGGCAAGCTGTACAGTGGAGTATAACTGTTATGCACTGGTCCCGGTGCTGACCGCGCCACGTCCGGGGGAGAAATAAGAGATAGGGGATTCGTGACTGGGGGTATGGGAGCGACAGGAGTTGCTACGTCCCCTGCGGGCGCCAGGTCTCGGATCGAGACTGTGTCCTCTCGCCCGTCAGGATATGCCACATAGGCATACTGAGGGTTGGCGTGGAGGAGGTGGACCTGTTCGACCAAGGGGTCGGACTTGCGGGCCCTTACATGTCGCCGCAGAAGGACGGGTCCTGGGTACGTCAACCAGGCTGGTAAAGATATCCCCGAGGACGACTTCCGAGGGAATGAGAACATCCTCTCATGGGGAGTAGCATTGGTTGCCGTACACAGGAGGGAGCGAATGGAGTGAAGCGCATTTGGGAGGACCTCCTGCCAATGGGAGACTGGAAGGCCTCTGGACTTCAACGCCAATAGGACAGCCTTCCAGACTGTAGCATTCTCTCTTTCCACCTGTCCATTGCCCCTAGGGTTGTAACTCATGGTCCTACTAGAGGCAATCCCGTATGAGAGCAGGAATTGCCTCAAGTCATTACTCATGAACGACGAGCCCCTGTCGCTATGTATATAGCTGGGGTACC